>NW_013674405.1:0-3811 GCF_000517525.1 Limulus polyphemus | reverse complement strand
CGCCTCCACGGCTGAAAGGGCGAGCATGTTTGGTGTGACGGGGATTTGAACCCGCGACCCGCAGATTGCGAGTCGAGTGTCTTAACCACCTGGCCATGCCGGGGCCTCGCTCGTTACAAAATATATTCAGTAATTCATTAAGTTGCGCTTGTTCTATCAGCATTAGGTTTGCACAAAACTGATAACCCCGAAAAAAGAACTATCACTGTGATCTACCTATGATTCATTTTATCACTAAGTACGATAGTGCTTACTATGTAGGGATGGGTCGAGAAACAAAATGGCTGCCGTATTTAATTTCTTACTCCACGATGCTAAAGTTGAGTTATAGCCTTATTTAAACACTTAATTGCCATTATCGAGTGTTTTACATCTTGTGAGACTCCTAATATCATTGAAAAGTGTTGTTATAGTGGAGAACTTGGAACCAAGAGCCAAAGTGTTCATCTTTCTTCTCCCACGCTAGCCATAAAATGTGAAGTTTTCACAATGACTTTAGTACGACAGAAAAACATGTTCAGAGCACTTGGGAACAGGATATCACTAAGCACAATAGTGCTTAGTATAAGGTAAAAATATTATAATTATAGTGTAAGCGATGTTATCATTACCCCTTGAAGTTAGCTTTCTTACAGAAATCTAGTGTTCCTTTAAAAAGCTTAAGTACAGGGTGAAACAAGAATTATCAACCAATAATAGATGCACATTAGATGACTGTAACGTGTAAATACTAAATGCTTTGTACATTATACAATTTGTGTCTTTAGGGAGCCAACCCTTATATTATGTATGAAGTGAAGAAGTAAAAAAAAATCAATACACATGATATTAAATTAATAAAGTAATAAAAAAACATTTAGTAAATGTAAAATGATGTAGGGATGGCAGTGCCAAAAAGAATACAAACATGATTATAAGCTATACATTTTTATATGTTCTTTCCTTACCGTAGGACCTCCCAGTGGCACAGCGGTATGTCTGAGGACTTACAATGCTAGAAACAGGGTTTCGATACCCGTGGTGGGCAGAGCACAGATATCTCATTGTGTAGCTTTGTGCCTAACTATAAACAACCAAACCTTACCGTAGGTTCCTCAACATTAAGTTCCAAGAAGTCAAGATTGTGATCAGTGATGATTAATAATCTATTGTAGTCAATTATATGATATAATATCAATATCTGAGGTCATTCTACAAGTGAAATTAAGAATTATTTTTTTTGTGCACAAATCAAGTATGATGTGGTGATCGCAATGCCAAAAAGTACAGAAACAAGATAGGGATAAATACGCAAAACCTTACAAAAATCCCAACATAAGTAGTCAAAATTTTTCACGAATAACTTTTATCTACAACTAAAGGTTGAATTCCTGTCAGCTGCATTAATTCAGGTTTGGATAAAAGCATTTGAACTGAATAGTGCTATACAGTGGCTAATAACAATAAGCTCGTAAGATTGACTCATTACTTACTGGTTATTTATGTAGGGATTTTTGTATGTTTTTTTTTATTCTTCCCTACCTTGTTTCTGTAATTTTTGATATTGCCATCCGTACATCATAGTCGATTTTAGAATTTTTTTATTTATTTTTTACTTGTAGTTATAATGTAGAATCAGTTCTGTTTTAACTGACGACCCACAGATCTACCCATCTGGACCTATGATGGCTCCAGTACGTATCAAGCCAAAGGACTAAACTCGGACATCAGCCTTCATCCAGTGGCCATCTACAGGGATCCTTTCCGCGGAGGGAACAGCAAGCTCGTGCTGTGTGAGACGTACAAGTACAACCAAGAGCCCACAGAAAGCAACCACAGAAAATCCTGCGTAGAAGTGATGGAGAAAGTAAAGGATCAGCATCCTTGGTTTGGTATTGAACAAGAGTATGCCATCCTCGATACTGATAAACATCCCTTTGGTTGGCCCAAAAACGGTTTTCCCGGACCTCAAGGTACATACACTTGTAACTCACATATCTCGAGCGGTTTATATCGTTTGATAGAAACAGGAAAAATATTGTTTTTTAAAATAAAGATATGATTCGTCTGTTTGGTTCTTCTTGAGCACAGCACAAAGATACACAAAAGGTTATCTGTGCAGTGCCCACCGTAAGTATCGAAACTCAATTTTTAGTGTTATAAGCCTACAGACTTACCACTGAGCTACTGGGAGGTAAGATTTTATCCAGGAGCGAAATTCTAAAGAAAAAAAAAAGAAAAAAGTGGAGGTACTCAGCTGGGTGAAGTGGACCTGTTTTTGAAAAAGAAAAAAAAATTACGTGCAAACATAAAAAAAAACGACAAAGCAGCTCGAATAAGTCCTGGTACTAGTACCGCCTTAAAAAATAAGTTCCAATACTGAGAACCGGGAAAATTTTATCCCTCATTTTATGTAATTAAAAATCATTAAAACTTTCTGTAATTAATTATTTACTGAATTTTTTAAATTATTGTTACTTGTTGACTTAAATCAAACTGGTCACAGAAAAAGTTGGTTACGTTATTAGATATTTAAAAAATAATATGTGATTCCTGATATAAATATATATATATATATTAGAATTTCTTGATAATGCATTGTTCCAAGTTTGCTCGTTAGGAGGCAGTGTTATATTCTTTTAATTAAGACCATCTATACACGACTCTGGTTTTGATTGACTATGCTTAGCTTTTTTCCCCCAACACAAAAAATCTCGCCCCCAGTGGCATGTCTGCGGACTTATACTAATAGAAACCGGATTTCGATACCCCTGGTGGGCAGAGCACAGATATGCCCTTTGTGTAACTTTTTGCTTAATAACAAAAATCAAACAAAAGATATCTAGGCCTAGAAAATAAAACGAACTTGTGGAATGTTAAATTTTATCAATCAATTGTCGAAAAGAACTTGGCTTAGAAATTCATACAACATATATATTAACATATTCTAAGGAAAACTTTACGTAAGTAGAAGATACTTCGTCATGTGTGATATTGGTCCAGCGTTCTACTTCAAGTATTATTTAGGTTTAGTGAATCACTAATTAATCACTGTTTTTATAACACTTTTATGGTGTGATCGCCTTTTCTAAACTGGCGAAGCGTGATTATAATTAATGATAGTTGACATAAGACATTAATATTGGCCTATTATATTTTTTAACATTGCTTTCTTTATCTAGTTCATTAGGCATTTTTAAGAATTAGAAGATCATATGATAATAAGATTCCAACCACACTATGTTCGCTATATCCATTGTCGACGACGCGTTTCGCTCAATTCACAGATCATAAGAATTATGGGATACGTTGCTATGAACGTAAGCTTTATATTCCCAATTTACACACGCAGTTAAGTTATCAAATGAAGTGTAAAAAAACAACAACCAGAAGGGTTTATTGAAATTTCTTACTTATGCTGATTTGCAGGTCCTTATTACTGTGGTGTAGGATCGGATAAAGTCTATGGGAGAGACGTGGTTGAATCGCATTATCGTTCGTGTCTTTATGCTGGAATTACGATCGCAGGGTCAAATAGCGAAAACATGCCAGCTCAGGTATACGTAGCTCCCAGTTTCACGTCTTTATTGTTCATTTGTGATAAATAATAGTTATAAACTTCAATTACTCCAAGTGTAATTATTATTTGGATATTTTTAAATATTGTATATATATCCTACAATTCCTGTTATTATATACAAATATTAATCACTATTTTTTTTCAAATTTTTAATACATACTGGATGGATTTAGACATTTTGACAATAAAGTTGAAAAAAAAAAAGGACCTTTACTTTCCGGACAGGCCCGGCATGGTCCAGGTGGTTAGGGC
>NW_013674404.1:16400-27453 GCF_000517525.1 Limulus polyphemus | reverse complement strand
ATTTATATCTGGTAAAACACAAGCTACAGGTTTACCGATAGTCATTACAACCGATTTGTATGTTCTATTTATATCTGGTAAAACACTAGCTACAGGTTTACCGATAGTCATTACAAGCGATTTGTGTGTTCTATTTATACCTGGTAAAACTCTAGCTACAGGTTTGATTTTACCTCTAGTCATTCCTACCGATCTTATTAATTCTGTGCGTCGGGCTTGACATTGTAAATAGCGTACCCGGAATGTTTATCGAAGGGTTTAAGGTTCGCATCCCATTTCCGTAAAAAGTTAGAGCTTGGCCCAGACATGCATATATGAGACGCCAAATGTAACTTTGCAATATAAGATAAATTGTATTAGCAGTTTATATGTATAGCATATCTAGTTTATAGATGGCGCTACTATTTGTAAATTGACAAGTTGACTGAGAAACATACCTGTTGATTAAGACTCATAACGTATGTAAATTAATATGTAGAATTATACATTGGCTTTTCTCTACGTTAAAATACATGTATATACGAGCTTTCGGCTCTCTTACCGGAGCCTTCATCGGGCAACAATGTATATCGGGCAACAATGAAGGTTTAGGTAAGACGGCCGAAGGCTCGCATATACAAGTATTTTAACGTAGAAAAATTCTGTGTATAATTTTACATATTTATTGATTTATTAAACGTACATGACAATTTATAATCTACCTTTCCTTTCATCATATCGCCTCCTATATTTATAAATATCAATAAAGGTTTACAAATCGACATGTAGGCTTACAATTAGACATGTACCTGCAGAAAATACACATGTGATTTAATAAAGCGAAGCCTACTTTTGTAAACTCTAGTCTACATTTATAAATCGACGCGTAGATTTAATAAATACAAATGAGATTTAAGAAAAAGGAATTTTCTAAATATTAATTTAATACATCAACAAGTATATTTGTTAGCTGACTTGTCAATTTACAAATAATAGTGACAGTTATAAACTGACAAGCCATTTATAATTTTCCTGGGTAACAGAGATGGAAGGACCTTGAAATATGCAATACATAGATCTCACATACAGTTTAGCTTTAGCTTCGAACAATTTAACTTAAATTGAAATTTTCCACTTCGAGTCTCGTGTGTGTATATGGAAATGGACAAGTGTACACAAAAGGAATACATTATTAACCAGAGTTCATATCATAAATTCTCAACACAAATAACGCAGACATACACCATTGGGTAGGAGGCCAGTGGAAGTCTTATAATGCACCCGTCCGGTACACCCATACATACCCCTAAAAACCACAAAATAAAGAAAATTCTAAACAAGAATAACTTGAAATCCAAGAGTCATATGGAACGTGGAGATGAGATTTGGATGGGCAGTGGGACTCTGAGCTAGTGGATCGTGGGACTCTCAACTAGTGGACCGTGGGACTCTGAACTAGTGGACCGTGGAACTCTCAACTAGTGGACCGTGGAACTCTGAACTAGTGGACCGTGGGACTCTGAACTAGTGGACCGTGGGACTCTCAACTAGTGGACCGTGGGACTCTCAACTAGTGGACCGTGGAACTCTCAACTAGTGGACCGTGGGACTCTCAACTAGCGGACCGTGGAACTCTCAACTAGTGGACTGTGGGCCTCTCAACTAGCAGGCCGCCGCGGTCCGGGATAACCGTGTCTACCGTTAGCTCACAACTCATCAACTGCATATGTGGATCGCGGGTTCGAACATGCTCGCCCTTTCAGCTGTGGGAGCGTTATAATGTAACGTTCAATCCCACTATTCGTTGGTAAAAGAAGAGCCCAAGAGTTGGCAGTCGATGGTATCGACTAGCTGCATTCTCTCTAGTCTATCATGGTTAAGTTAGTGACGGATAGTTCAGATAACCGTCGAGTAGCTCTGAGCGAAATTCAAACTAAACTATCTACTTGTTTGTGGGCCTAACTTAATACCAATATAAGAAATATCGATTTAACCTCTTTTTTTTTTTGGTTTCAGCTATCTCTGTTACAATTTAGTTGTACGTGAGTTATGATAACTGGTGAAAACAGTTAAAGTTTATTGTTCTCAGTCTTTCCTCTCATAAAATCGTGATTACCACGCGCTCTTAGACAAGCAGGATCTTCGTTAAATAAGTGAGCTAGATTTAACACCATTAAAATGTTGACTCACTATATATATATATGTAGATCTACTCTCTAGGGCTAAGAGACTTGTTGCTGTGTTTAAAACGGAACAGCTCAGAATAGTTACTTTACAAACTGTATATTCCCGTGTGTTTAAGTTACCATTTCTGGCCTAGGTCAAGTTTCTCGTAAGACTCCAACATTACATTAACGTTAAACAATAACCATATTTAAAGAGTGTGTAATGGATATTTTCACATAATACGCAGAGGTGTAGGAGACACATTAAAACTGGGGGGAGATTTATTTGACTGAGCAAAGCGGGGGGAATATGTGTCAGAAGCACACCCATTACGGCCGGGGTCCAGGACTGGCTTGGAAGTTTTTAGCTCCTGGATTAAATTTTATGA
The DNA here is from genome assembly GCF_000517525.1 of Limulus polyphemus. NCBI lineage: Eukaryota > Metazoa > Arthropoda > Merostomata > Xiphosura > Limulidae > Limulus > Limulus polyphemus. The sequence continues at coordinate 24,920 of NW_013674404.1, read as the reverse complement.
ACTCTCCTGCTTCACCTGAGAGTAATTTTTTTAAAAAAATGCATTTTTACTAGGACAGATTGAAAAATGGGAGGCAATCCCATCCGTTTCCAATCCAACTTTACGACTTAAACAGATAACAGTGAACTTCCCGAATCAGTCAGGATTATGGGTTGTTGGTGGTGCTGTAATTTTAGTAGTTTAATCGTTATATGAGTGATTTAAAGACAACTTCCTTATGCCGTCAGGATTATGGGGTGAAAATGAAAAGCTAGTTTGGTTGTTATCTCAGTGATTCTAAAAGTCTCCATACTACAGTTGTAAGCGGCGATTACACCGAAGCATAGAATATAATTCATTTTAGAAAGCTCATTCACACCCATTTTATTATGCATAACTAAAGTAGTTGTACTTTAATAAACCTTCTTACCATCGGTAGAACTAAACTTACATCTCTTCTGTCCATTATGCATGACTTGAATGTGGTTATAAACCCTTATTGTACGTCAGTAGATAACACTGACCGTTGGGGAGATACTTTCTTAAGAAATTCTTAATGATATGAGTTAAAACGCACTTATAGACTTAATTATATATTACCAAACGTTCAAATTACTTCTAATGAAATGGCAACTTTCACTGCACTTGTGAGATACACCTCCTCCAAAATGTGTGACTTTTCCAAAACGAAATACTTGTATAATTAAACTGTTGACCGTTCCGATTGTTGACGAGGAAATGGTTCTGGATTGAGAATATAATTCACAAAATTGCTTCTATAAGTAACTAAAAAAGCCTAATAGGTCAGGGAATTTTCATTTATCACTTTGTATGTTTTCCTTTTTAAGTAAAGGTAGAGTACCAAATCGTACAAAAAGTTTCTTTTCTAGGCTTAGCAGCGGTATTCTTAGCTATCGCATTCACAATCACAAGTTTCATAGGCTTAGCAACGATATTGTTAGCTATCGCGCTCATAATCACAAGATATACAGGCTTAGCAGCGGTATTCTTAGCTATCGCGTACACAGTTACAAAATCTGCGTAAACAGAGAATAAACTAAACACATTTACGTTCAGGTTGGGTTTTCACACACTAATGCTGGTGGTTCGAGAGACGCATTTTTGTTAGGCTTAACTTAGACTGACATTCGACTTCTATTCATCAACGTGCTTCTGATCTTTGTTCAGTGTAGACACGGATAATCCATATGTTGCTCTTACGTGTGCATTACAATCCTACAGAGCCATATACTTTCCGATAGAAACGTTGTGGAACAACTATGTGACAGTAAATGGTAACTTACCCCTTGCTATATAACAAGTTCGGTGGACTTTCCACTATGTACGACCCCACTGATAATAGTAGTTTGTCATTTCATTGACAGAAGCTGAAGTTGGTCTAAAGTTTAGTGTACAATACACTTGATAGGAGTACTAAATACTATAATAAGCATTAAAACTAAATGTGATCAACTTCTGATGTTGGTATAATATATGTTAGTACAGTAAACATAGAGGGATCAGAATCTGTGCATTTTTCAAGGGCTTCTTAACATAAACCTTATGTATAGACGAACTCATGTGGCACGTCATGGTAGAAAACATTGAGCCTGTAAATGTAATGAAAATCGTTAGGCTTAGGACCCACTATTTAAGGCTATAATAATGTTTAACTGCACGTATATTCATTTTACTTAGTCAGATCAGAGTTGTGTAAAAATAACATTTTAGATCTATGTTGCTTACTACAACTCACTCTCCGGGAGGGACGGAGTGGCAGATCAAAAGGTCCAAGGTCCGATCTCGTGATACACGCTGAACTCACTTCGGACTTTCAGCTATAGAATCGCAATAAAAGTGATAGTAATTTTGTTATTCTGCTAGGTGTCCCCCCTCCCCCCACACACACACTGGTCAGCAGATCCAAATTAGAAAAAGCTGTGTCTGAACCTTTAACCTAAGAGCCTCTGATTTGGTCAGTTAGCCCATAGATGGCGTTGCAGGCCGAAAGTACCAAATACCATACTTCCTAGGAGGTTTTCTGTCCTGTGTCATAACTGCAGTATATAAGTTATTTTATTAGGCCTAATAAAATAATATAGTTTATATTTATTAGATTTGTTTTGTTTGTTTGTTTGTTTTTAATTATGCACAAAGCTACACAAGGGCTATCTGTGCTCTGCCCACCACGGGTATCGAAACCCGGATTCTAGCGTTGTAAGTCCGCAGACATACCTGCTGTGCCACTGGGGGCATATTTATTAGATGGTTTATTTGTAATTAAGCACAAAGCTACACAATGGGCTATCTGTGTTCTGCCGAAACCCGGATTCTAACGTTGTAAGTCCGCAGACATACCGCTGTGACACTGGAGGGCTTTATTAGATGGAACAAACACATAGATTGTATTTATATAACGTAGAGAAATGGAGTCCTATTCCTAGTGAGATCCATTCCCCATGGATTCTACCATTAACCTTTGACATTTTGTCTTCAGTACCAACTTCCTTCTTTTGTCCAGAATATTGAAAACATATAAATATATACATCTACATGTTCCTGCTGCTCCTGTCAGTGTATTGTCTCGTTTCTCCTGAATACATAACTGTCTTTGGTCTGATAAGATTGATATACAAAACACCAATGAACAGCAGGGAAATCCACTTTCTTCGAGATACCGAGCACATGGTTTGCTTTATACAGAGAATATTATTATTTCATACTACTGGGTTAATCTTTAATTCTAATCAGAAGTTAATGATAAAGTTTGTTCTTACATTAGGACAAAAGGAAAGAATAAAAGAAAATACATCATAATGTTAATATAGCTTTAAATAACGTGATGTAGCAAACAATTATAGAGATAAAACGTTTAGGCGACAGTTGCTGTTGGCCTACTACTTAGTTTCGCTTCTTCTAGTCAGCTGTTATAAATTAGAGACGGCTATGCCTAACCTTTGGTATCTCTAATCTTAGAAGACAATATATAGTAGGCGTTGAAGCTTTACGTTTCGAATACTCCTTTGTTTGCTGCATGAGAAACGTTATTTGAATTTAAAAAAAGATGTTATACCAGTTTTTAAAGTAATTATTTTAAAATTCATATTTTATTTTATATCAGTTTTAAACTCCAGGTGTCGACAGCTATTAATGTCCGGTAAATGATCTAGCTATTGAGTTGTATTTGTGAAATATGACCGAATTAAAGAAAACCTTTTATTGCGTTTTAACTATTATAACCTTCAATAAGTAGCATGAATGTTTGAGAGACGCGCATGATTGAGGAACGTTAAGAAACACGAGCTTTCCTGGTTTTGTTTGCTGTTACAGCGACAGACTTGACGCCAAATAATACCGTAATCCAACCCTACATTTAAGCTGTTATATTATAGCATTGTTTCCACGATTAGATTCATACAGCGAGAATATTACCACTTGAAATTCTCACTTCTAAAGTACAAGCAGATAGGTGTATCAGGTTGCTATCTTTGCGCCATCTAGTGGGCCTTGACCTTCCCGGGAAAGCAAAGTGTCAACTTGCAGGAGTATGTTTATATTTTAGGTTACACGTGACATTTCTACCGTAAACATAAACGACTATAAATACTAAGTTATTGTCTGGGATTCAAATCATAAAGGTGATGTACTTTCTCACGACATTGAACCTTTACCTCCTCCGTAGTTGTTATTACTACCCTCTTTTTGACTCGTTACAAAACGCACACTTAATAAAGATCATATATTCGACAGTTTCAGACTTTTCCACTGAGGTCACATGACAATATATGTTCTGACTCAGTATGGGTGTTATCACCTAACTACCAAGCCTATAGAACAATACATGTGATTAATCTTATCTTCAAAACGTTTCCATAGCAAAGACTATAAAACTACACACTGGTAGAAGTAAGCAACCCAGGGTCAACGTCTAAGCTGGGAACGACAGTCAACACAGCAAGAAATGAAGATTGGTCAATACTTTGCGTCAACAAACCAATCACTATGCGTTTCTTTTCGAGTTAACTAATCATTCGTTTTTGGCATTCTGTCTCTTGTGTGCCTATGAAAACATGGGTGTATAATTTGTATGTAAACGTAATAAATAACCACAGCATGGATGTATGTTTAAAAGTAATAAATAACCACAGACATCCATGATTACTTTTAAACATCCATGATGTGGTTATTTATGTATGTTTAAAAGTAATAAATAACCACTCCATGTGTGGTTATTTATTACTTTTAAACATACATCCATGATGTGGTCATTTATTACTTTTAAACATACATCCATGGTTGTATGTTTAAAAGTAATAAATGACCACATCATGGATGTATGTGTAAACGTAATAAATAACCACACCATGGATGTATGTTTAAAAGTAATAAATGACCACATCATGGATGTATGTGTAAATGTAATAAACAGGAATGGCTATTATAAATAGTATTGAATAGCTTTTCGCGAAATTCAATAAACAAACAAATAGACTGAAGGATTTTTATGAACAATGTCCTTTATTTCTAGTGTCCTTGTGCAGATTTCTGTTTATAATGTCCCAAGTGCCCCAACATACTTGTTTTGGACTGTGAATCTAAGATTTGCTGGTTCGCGTCCCGTTGCAGAAAAAACTCGCTCAGCACTTTGGGGCAGTGGGTGTGCTATGAGAGTGACAGTCAGATCCTACTATTGGGTCACACAAAGAGTCCCAAGGGTTGACGATGGATGCTGTTGTCTGGTTGCTTTCCTCTTGCCTTTTCCCTAACTTTATTGCCAAAATGTCTAAATCCCTCCTGTATACATTACAAATTCTAAAAAAAAATCACGCTAGACTGCAGAAAGAAAGTCTAAAAGTTGAGAGTGACATAATTATAAAAATAGTTACATTGTTAGCATTGAAAAGACTCGGACGTTATTGAAGCAAGTTTTTTACATGGACGTTTAAAATGTAATGGTGTGTACATGGAACAAAGACAAGTTTGGTGAAATGGGCAACAGAGAGGAAAGTGAAAGGCAGGCAGCGGAGAAGAAGAGCAAGGAAGAGATGGAAGGATTGTATTAAAGAGGACAGTGGTCAAGTAGATCTCATTGTGATGAACGTTAGACTTAGAAGGGTCACGAGACGTCCCGATTTCATATAAAGGGAAGAAAAAAAACGACCTTTTACAGTCCAGATAATGACAATAAAACTTTTTATTTCAGCCAAAGTTTCGCCATTGCGGCTTCATCAAGGCTAGTGGTAGTAGTACAAGAACAAATTAGGTGTTTGTTTATCACGAATATTAGTCCTAAAATTACATTATTGCTACAAAAATGTTGGTTTCTTCATTGCGACACATTGAAGATATTGTTACATACATTTCGTATAATATTAATGTCTACCTAATATATTTCTTCAATTCTACAAAAGCTTTGTCAGATGTTAAACCAAACTATTACTACAGTGTATAAGAAACATTTATCCTTCATGCAGTTTATGTGTATCGTCTGTTGCAATATTCTCACAGAATCCTTTTAATAGGAACCCACTCTTGTCTTTGAGGTCATTTGAATGTTATTTACACACATATGTATATATACGAAGCCTAAACAACTTAGTCTCACCATCAGGTGCCGTTTGGTTAAGTTTATTTAAGACTACCGCTAAATAAGTGTACTATTAATGGACTGGCACTCTGAATAACCAAGAAAATAAACTTCTGCTCGACTATAAATACAAAGAGACGTAGTTTATTTTCACTATAATTACAAGTACGCGTGGATAGAAAGTTCTTGAAACTGCGCTAATTGGTATATCTGTAGGTCTTGTTGGTCTACTGGCCTTTACCTTCCACTTACTGAATATTCCAATAGAGAAACAATTAATTTAACAAGTAACGCCAATCTAGATTTAGTTGCAAATGCATTATGTATAACCAATTGTTTTTTTTTGTGTTTTTTTCTGGCAGCCTCCATCACAGAATTGACCCTCAGGTTTCAACGCCATGAATCCTTGGATAAGAAAAAAAAACATACAAACAGTAATACCAATTCAACAAAGCAATGTTGGTTACTTATTTTTGAAGTCTATATTACATTAGCTTATCGATTTAATTTGAAGAAAATAAACAGAATCTTGAAGAAAACTGGTTACGTTTATGTTAATTTGCCATAACTGTTTGGCGACCTTCACCTCGAAATGCGCTTGATATGATTAATGTTAATTTGCCATAACTGTTTGAAAGTGACAGAAACGCTTCTTGTAATTTGCTAGGCAACTGAGTGATAGCAGTTGTTGGGTCACTTCAGTCATGACATTAGTGAAGTTCCAGTCGTAACTGGTTACAGTCATCTAAGTTTCATGAAAGGTCATAAAGATTCGGCGTACGTAACCTTGTCTGCAAGACGACTGAAATATCGGTTGGTAACAAGTTCCACTTCAGTAAAAAATGGATTAATTCAACGTTGTAGTTCATTGGAACTCTCCTTCACTGTTTAAGATAATTAATCACATATATAGATACACATTCTCTTACCGATAATAATTTATTGTAATAACTAAAATAGGTAATGTTGTATTGCTATTATTGTGAAAACAACACTTCTATAACATGTATAACAATACACACTGTACATACAACACGCAATAAGGAACAAACTAAGTTAAGCCTACTTCTACTGCGTGGTAGTTTAAAGTTTTCGTAAGTACAGGTCTATAAACGTTCCGGAATCCTGAGGTTTTACTTTAGGTAAAACTGACTGTACTTTATTTTAGGTTTTGATAGACTGCATACATCTGGATTGTGAGTGGACGAAATTTTGGTCTCTGTGCTGAGACTTTCAAAGTTTCATTACGATCCGATGAAGGCCTTAGCACAAATAAACCAATATCGAAATGCCCAGTCCTACACTCCGGGCAGATGCAGTTTTAACAACAACAACAAAAATCATACTACACGGTATTATAATATATTTATTACATTTAAATACTTTAACATAGTACAATTTCAGTTCTTATATATAATATACTGTGAACTATTTCCTTAATACTGATACGCTATTTTATTTCTAAAACGAATATACTTTTTAATTGTTTGGTGAACTGGGTTATCAGATACGTTATTTTATAATTTACATTGTCATTTTTGATCCAAACGTTTATTTTAGAAGTTTAACACATATAACTACTGCCGTTTACTGGTCGTTAAATTGAGAAGACAACAAAAGAGAGTTTAAAAAATTGGATAACAACTACATTTAATTCCAGAAGATACATAATTATTAAACAAACATTTATTATTATTTTACCATCAGCTTTATTGTACTCCAAATCGTAGGCCTACAGGCTACAGTAATAGAAGCTCGTGTCCTTTAAATTGAATTTCGACTACTCTGTTTGTAAAACTGCAGATGGCGTTTGACAACAACAATGCTAATCCGAAATGAAGATACCAAAACTAAATAAATAACCCCCTAATAAGCTAAAGCTGAATATTAATAAGATACAACATTCTATGAAGAAAACACTAAGTTTTCCATCCCGAATATATATTTTATCGATACAATTGTAACGTTAAACAGAATAACACTTCTGTAGGGTCTTAATTTGTTCACTACATTTTGTATGAATTATAAGTTTATTATATTAAAGACAATAAAATTCAGATCTCGCAATACGATCTGAAACAACTAATGTAAATTATCTCCATTACGACGAACCCCCTGCTATAAAATCATTTTTGAGAAGAACCTTCTTGGAGTAACAAACAATTTACGTTGTCATTCCTTGTATATAATTTTCAAATGATTTCAGTTTATGAGATGCAAATCTCAGCGACTTTCTTACAGCATATTTCTAAAATTTATTAGGTATTTCTCACTCAGCAGTAACTAATTAATTTTTTCTGTTGCTCTCAACAGACCAGGAAGGAGTTGTGCAGCAGGTAGTCCAACAGTGTGCAATCTGTGGGGATAGAGCTACAGGAAAACATTACGGTGCAGCTAGTTGTGATGGCTGTAAAGGATTCTTCAGACGAAGTGTTCGCAAGAACCATCAGTATGCCTGCAGGTTTAACAGGAGTTGCGTAGTGGACAAGGACAAGAGGAACCAATGTCGGTATTGTCGTCTGAAGAAGTGTTTCAGAGCAGGCATGAAGAAAGAAGGTGAGACTGAAAGCAATAAATGTGTTTTTTTCTTTAAGAACTTTTTACTGCTCTACTTAATGAGGTAAGACGTGGCATTTTATTATGTGTGTTATAATTATATATATGTATATTTAATTCTCCCAGTGGGTCAGCAGTAAGTTTACCCTAAATTTCAGGGTTCAGTTCTTTGCAGTGGGTAGAGCGGAGATAGCTCATTGCGTAGATTTCCTCTAAAGCAATGCATGCATGTATGTATCTTGATAAAGAGTTAGCACAAAGAATCACATATAAAGTGTAATAAACTTAAAATAAGACCAAAAACTCGAGCGCTTTCGAATAGTTGACTATTCTTCTTCAGGAGAACAAAGGGTCATGTATGTATGTGTATATTGTTACGTCTCCGTTTGTTAATTGAT
>NW_013674404.1:8754-15596 GCF_000517525.1 Limulus polyphemus | reverse complement strand
AAACGCTATAACGAACGTTAACGTCAACAATACTTCTGACTGCAGTTCAATTACTCACTATCCACACACACATTATTGTTCTGTCACGTTGTCACCCTCTTATATATACCAGACTACCCTATATCTAGTAATCTCCCGACAATTCCCGAAGGTTCGAGAGAACGAGTCACGTGACCTCGCTGACGCAACAATATATATAAAATAATCAGTTATTTAAGCCTAATTCGGTCAAATTTTGGAAATGTTTGCAAACATGCGCCACATAGTAGTAAAAACAAATCTACTTTCTTTCTTAAAAAGAGTATGAAACTGGAAGAAATGAATAAGTTTTGTCTGTAGATTTAAATACATATAACATGCCAGTATATTTAAGCCTAATAAAACCACACAGGCAAACATCTTCATTGCAGGTTTACTTTTCGAAAAAAAAAAATTCATATACCATAGAAACATGAGACTTTGTCAACGAATGGCATTCTTCTCTAAGTATCTTTTCCCCCTCCCCCCTTCCCATGAGCAAAACAGTTTAAAACTATTCTTCTAAAATAGTGAACTCTCATGTTAAAAGCTCAGGTGTCTGAAAGTGTTTCGTAAACCATGTAGAAGAAAATACTTGACTCGTTATTTAAAATGAAATTACCAACATCAAGAGTTTCTATATATTCGTCAATACAGATGTAGACATAGCGCACCTGTGTTCCAGTTCTGTACTTCACCCCCCAAATAATATACCCTCCAAGTACATAACCAGTTGAAAAAAAAGTGTTAAGTTATTCTATATTTGCTTTAGTTTGATTATCCGATAGAATAACAAAATGCGCGTGTCACACGAGCTCGATTATTGAGGTGTGATATTTTTCGCTTACTTGCTACCGCAGTTTGCCATGGTGAGTCTCTACACCTGGGTGAGGGAGACATGATCCCTTGGAAAACTCATACAAGTGAAAAGTTGAATCAACACTTAGGAACTCTTTCATAATGTGGTTCTCAAGGTTCTTGATCTCTAATGAAACCAACAGTTTTACAACCTTCACTTGCGTTCTGTAGAAATAACTAGCAGACTTCGTGAAAGAATAAAGTAACGATAAGGCCTTTCGCCTAACACCAATGCTCTTTAGGTCAGCGAATTTGATACGACATACTAGTGATCGAAACGCTATTTATATCATCAATTACTTGAACAGCAACAGTTTCGGTGCGAACAAGATTAACTTGGTGAACTGTTAATTTTATCAATTTATTTAAGTTATTACACCAGAATTAGGTTTTATGATGTTTATTAACATCCATTTATTGTATTTTTTTTCAAGGACTGCCCATTTCTATTTTAACTGAATCTTTTAACCTCCTCTTATTCATAATTCAACAGGTAACTTTGTCTTTTTGCCGAGTCTTTGTTATTTACCTTTATTGTTTTCGAAAGGATGACATTTTTAACTCATCTTCATATGACGTATGATTTAATTTTTTGATTAATTTCATTGAATATTTATTTTATTTTCAGTCTAGCTTGAATGTTATTATTTATATCACCTTCCGTATATGATTTATAGATTATATATTCAGGCCACCATTCTAGATCATATAATGATTTTTTATTTATTATCATTCGAAAGGTTTTCTGTAAAGTGAATGTATGTTAAATAGATTTTTCCTGGCCACGTATAATGTTAAAGATTCATAGTTGGCAATGAAAAGAGAATTATATACATATGTATCCAAATAACCTATATAAGGTTCCAATAACATTCATCCAGTAAAAGTTAATCTGCCAGATTTCTAATCATATCATCAATATCAACTAGGACTATTTGCGTCCAACTGAACCTTGGAACTTTATTCACGCTTGTTATCTTGTTGCTAAGCGACAATCATTCTGTAACTATTGTTTACCATTCTTCGATGTTCATGCTAACACTCCAGTTGTTTGTAAAAACAAGCAGAGACAAATTTACTCGCTGGGTTGGTTTCAGGGCAGAGTTTGTATCAGAGTTTTATAGCAAACACAGATAAGCTTAAGCCTAGATATCGCTTATCAGAAGTGGGCCACAGCCATGTTGAGAGTCTGTAGAATATTTATCAAACATGATAATTATCTTGCCAATTTCTTACATTCAAGGTCTGTTTTTACGCAGTATTAGAGTTCTAATTATTTTGATGTTAGTCAGGTAGCCGAGTTCAACGACATATTATTTTTTTTTCGCAATTATGTTTGTTATATTTATTTATTTCGGAAATGTACAACTTTTCTAAAAGCGCATGAAATGAACATTGATTAAGGGTTCTGATTTGCGTATAAATCTAGAACTTTTAAGAAGTTGCAAAAATTGTCAACGCTGACATTTGGACTTAAATTTGATTTAAACGTTGCATTTGCAAATGCAAATGTGTCATAAATAAATATAGTAAAGAATATTAACCACGGGTTTTCAAGTTTCAGTAAGATTTTTGATCGGGAGAGCGCCAATCAGGCAAAATATTTCGATATAAATATAAAATATTTACTGTTAAAAATTGTGTTAGGTGGTTTACTGCAAATGGACATGAGCTTATATTTAATGCTCATTCAGCACACAGTAGTACGCATTGAGTGATTTAGTATAAGCTATTAATCATATATATATACTAAAGTACAGCCCGCCAAAAATGACGGGACAAGTACTACTACCCCCACCCCATAGTATACCCTAACCTCAACTTTCATAGCTAACTGAAATAAATAAATTTGCGAAATCAAACTTGACCAACAAAGAGGCAGAAAAGTGCAGTCAAGGCAGTCAAACGTCGGTAAATTCCTTTGTGAGCTAATCAAAATTAAGATCATTCATAAAATGAATTTGTGGCATATTCATAGAACAATTATTGGTAAAAATCAGTTAAACAGCTTCTAATATATAGAAAAAACACGGACCCTGGAATTCTCAGTTTGGCACATTAATCATTTGCCATGAAAGACCCTCGTTATTTGCAGTTTAGCTACGCATTTTTTTTCCAGCGTGTCCAAGCCGTAATAAATTGTTATAGCGGTGTATGTACCACAACATAGTTTCTTATGACAGAATATTTAGACCCCCAGTGGCACAGCGGTATGTTTGCGGATTTACAACGCTAGAAACCGCGTTTTGACACCCGTGGCGGGCAGAGCACAGATAGCCCTTGTGTAGCTTTGTGCATAATTAAAAAACAAACAATGACAGTATTTCCGAGCCCTAATATTAAACATTCGATAAATATTTTTGAAAAAAAACAACTAATTTTTTGGTTATCTCTTGTATTTGGGTCAGGCGTTTCCTAGTTTGGTAGCATTCACGGACTGTGAATCCGAGGGATCGTGGTTCGAGGCCCGTTGCCACAAAATTGCACTCTGCTCTTTGGACCTGGTGCGTTATAAGAATGACGGTTAAAGTACACTATTCGAAAAGTTTAGAATAGCTCAAGAGTTGGTAGTGTGTCTTATTGACTTGCTGCCTTCACTGTAGTGTATTAGGTTCAAAATTAGGAATGGCTACGTGCAAATAGTCTTTTGTGTAGCTTTATCAAACAAACAAACTAATTAACTAGCTTTATTCTTTAAACTTGTAAGAAACGCAAAAAAAAAATTACACTTCTGGTGTTTCAAGTTTGTATACAACTTACTGATAAAATATTTTCACACACCCAGCGGTCCAGAATGAGAGAGACCGAATAAGCTGCAGACGCCCAAGTTATGATGAAACATTACAGTCAACTGGGCTATCCCTTGGTGCGTTGGTCAACGCCGAAATGTATGCTAGACAAGTGAGTATTGCATAATTGTTTTATCTTTGGAAAACAAAATAATTTAATCGTTTATGGCTTAAATTTATTACCTCTCCACCTCCTAAACATGAAAATATTGAGGTCATCATAATGAGCGCTGGATAAACATTTAAACATTCAGGTTATTTTTGTTTCATGTAATAATATATCTCGAGTCATATACATTTTTAGGAGAAAAGGTAATGACCATGATTTGATAAAAGAAAAGTATTTAGGCGTTATAAGTTCGTTCAAACACCTTTTTTTTAGACGGTTCTCTCTTTAAATAAGCGACTTATATTAAACATTTCACTCAAAATTATTAGGAACAAAACAACAACAAAATTCACAAACTGTACGTATCGTCTACAGTGGCGGCATCTCTTGCATTGAAGATACAATAACAAACAATATGCATTGAATTCTTGTTCACTTATAAAAATAATAAAAACTTTCCAAATATTGCATAAGATATGTTAAGCTGTCTTTACCGTTCACTACGTTCTGAGAAATTTATGTAGAATTCTTTATATATATGTAATACCTTCTTTGGATATTTATCCTAAAATTTTATTTCTGTGGCAGAACAAGGTAAAACAAACCATAAATGATAATTCCATAAATTAAATTCTATTTTCAGTTAAAACAAATATCTTCCATGACGCTAGAGACGAGTCTTTTCAATCATTTCAATTTCAGTAAAAAAACTATGTATCTTCTAGTTGAACATGAATATATGATATGAATGAAAAAGTATGTTAAAATGTGGGTATATTCATTGTTTAGCAGTTGGGACCTCACCAGAATGAAATTAGTCATACTAATAAGAAAGTGGCCACCATAGCGGATGTATGTGAATCTATGAAACAACAGCTTTTGATACTTGTGGAGTGGGCTAAATACATCCCATCTTTTTCTGATCTGCCACTGGATGACCAAGTGAGTACAAATAATTTTAAGCCTATCTGATTACTGAGAAAGAACCTGACATTAGTTTAGTACAATCATATTTATTTAGAACATTTTAATTAACATATCTTTATCTTATTATTTAAATAAATAAATAAAAACTTAAAAAATAATGAATAACCGTGTCTTCTGTATCTTCTTTTTGTACCAAACTTGGTAAATGTTTTAAATTAAGGGTGTCTGTACTTTAAATTAATATTTGTGGGATATGTATAATAATTCATTTTAGAGGCATTTTTATTTATCTATTATATAACAATAGTGGGTTCACCTACTGTTTGCTGGCCTGAGATTAATAAAAGGATTATTGCCGTGATCCATTTACTTAAACCAATGTAATATCATAATTAAAAGGATGAGGGTCATAAGATATGTATTATTATTTCAACATATAATCAGATATTGTTATGTTTGAATATCAAGATTTTGTTTTTGGTGTGGAACTAAGCTTGATTATTAAATTATTTAGGTGGCGCTTTTGAGAGCTCACGCTGGAGAACACTTGTTACTTGGTCTAGCTAGAAGATCATTGTGTTTGAAGGATGTTTTATTGCTTGGTAATGACTTCGTCATCCCTCGCCATTCAGCAGAAACTGAAATCAGCAGAATAGGATGTAGAATTATGGATGAACTTGTGACAACTTTACGAGAAGTAGACGTGGATGATACAGAGTTTGCGTGCCTTAAAGCCATTGTGTTTTTTGATCCCTGTAAGCCTGAAAGTGGAATTAATAAATTATAATATCGATTGGGATACTAACTTACAATTACATGGATATGTTTGTCATATCGAAGGTTTTTAAAAATAAGTTAAGTATTGAAGATAAGTATGTTCCACAGAGGGAAACTAGGTGACTAAGTATAAGTATTACGATGAAAGTTAAACGTTACAAATTTAAAAAGTTTTAAGTTAACTACTAAGATGGAGGACTCGAAGGATTAGAGAAGATAAAGAGAGTTGGTTAAAAAGGATTTTAGAAAATATGTAAAACTAAAAGGGTTATAAAAATGTGTGTACTGAAAATGCTAAAACTAGAAGTAAGGATTTCTTTAAATACACTAGATTTATGCATATCGTTAAAATGAGAATTGGGCCTTTGAGTTTGAGGAATGCTGAAGGAAGGGTTATGAATATTACGACGATTATGGGATGGCTGGTAAAAATTCTATATCGGGACGCCACCCTCGCAACAAAGAAATTAAAACCGAATATAGAAAAAAGTAAAAAAAAAACACACACGTAAGTTTACCACTTAAACGTTACTGATAAAGTAAAATAAAGATGGAAATAATGCTAAAAAATCGACCGCAACAATTTCAATATAAGAATAAATTGGATACTCATTCGAAACTCTGGCATGTCGAGAATCAACCTGAACACCAAAGTACCACAAAAATCAGGAAAACAAAAAAACTATAAAAGAGCAAATTTTCGGAAAGGTTATTGGCTGAACGATACCCATAAAGCAAAAAACTCGTAATAATTACAAATGGCCTATTTTAAGTGGAGTGACAAGCATTGTTCAGATAATTATAGGCCAGTTGTCTTACATCTATGGTGGTAAAAGTTTTGGCATGGTTGAAGTCATGAATAGATAATTTGGCATGGTTGAAGTCATGAATAGCCAGGAATGAATAGATAATTTGGCATGGTTGAAGTCATGAATAGCCAGGAATGATTAGATGATTTGGCATGGTTGAAGTCATGAATAGCCAGGAATGAATAGATGATTTGGCATGGTTGAATAGCCAGGAATGAATAGATGATTTGGCGTGGTTGAAGTCACGAATAGCCAGGAATGAATAGATGATTTGGCATGGTTGAAGTCATGAATAGCCAGGAATGAATAGATGATTTGGCGTGGTTGAAGTCACGAATAGCCAGGAATGAATATATGATATGGCATGGTTGAAGTCATGAATAGCCAGGAATGAATAGATAATTTGGCATGGTTGAAGTCATGAATAGCCAGGAATGAATAGATAATTTGGCATGGTTGAAGTCATGAATAGCCAGGAATGAATAGATGATTTGGCGTGGTTGAAGTCACGAATAGCAGGAATGAATATATGATATGGCTATGGTTGAAGTCATG
>NW_013674404.1:3742-8422 GCF_000517525.1 Limulus polyphemus | reverse complement strand
GTGGTAATGCAACAGGCTGGTTAGTTAGACTTAGGAATAGCTTGTCTTCAGATGTGGTAATGCAACAGGCTGGTTAGTTAGCCTTAGGAATAGCTTGTCTTCAGATGTGGTAATGCAACAGGCTGGTTAGTTAGCCTTAGGAATAGCTTGTCTTCAGATGTGGTAATGCAACAGTTCAAGAGTAGGCTTGATGAATACTTAAAAAGTCAGGGTTGGATATAGGCACATTGGTGTGATGAAATGAATGGGACAGCCACGATGTGTCAAGAGGCCCCTTGTTGTCCCTCGAATGTTAATTTAAGCTTTCTTTAAATGCCAGATTTATCTATTTCACTATATCACGAAACTTTGTGTATTACCATAATATACACAGTACTTTCATCAATTAAGGTTTATACTGGCTTTCAAAGATTATTGTAAAATTTTTAAAGTAATTAAATATTCACTCACACAAGTTTTTATTGGCTATATATAGTAAAACTTACATTTTATTCACCAGGTTAGCGTATCCTACCTGATAATACCGGGTAAAACATTGTGTACAACCGATAAAAAACTTGTGTGGATTTTTAAAACAGTTCTTTCTAATATTTAATAAATATTCACTTATGTGCAGTTTTTAATAACTGCCACAGTCTTTTGTCATTTTTAAAGTAAATATTCACTGTTAAACAGAAATAACTTTTCATTTACTTGTGATTCCAGTGGCAATAGTTTGAAAACTTTACTAAACGCAATAGTTTGAAAACTTCACTAAACACAATAGTTTGAAAACTTCACTAAACGCAATAGTTTGAAAACTTCACTAAACACAATAGTTTGAAAACTTCACTAAACGCAATAGTTTGAAAACTTCACTAAACGCAATAGTTTGAAAACTTTACTAAACGCAATAGTTTGAAAACTTCACTAAACGTGCGTAAATCAAATATCAATTAGAAGAATGGTTAACAATTCTGTAAGAATTTAAAAATTGGTTAATATTTTGGCTCAATCAGTCTTTTTTTTTAAGTGTTTTTTTTTCATCCCTTTTACAAATGTTTTGATTTTGAACGTATTTCTAATATATGTGCCTGTGTAATATCAAGTTTTTATTTTATGAACAGTTGGTTTTTAGACTTTTTTTTTTAATGTTGCTGAATTTTCAAATATTCTGTATTTGTTAACAAGCATGAAAAATTCTTCATTGTTTTTAATATCTTGGTCACTCCCCATCCAACAGATGCTAAAGGTCTGAGTGATGTTCAGAGAATCAAATTGCTTCGCTACCAAGTTCAGACCAGCTTAGAAGACTATATAAATGACAGACAGTATGATTCTAGAGGGCGCTTTGGGGAGATCCTGTTGACACTCCCTCCACTCCAAAGTATCACGTGGCAGATGATTGAACAAATTCAAATTGCAAAGATTTTGGGAATGGCTAAAATTGACAATCTTCTGCAGGAAATGTTGTTAGGAGGTATGACACCCCAGATGATATATTCTTCTGGTACGGGTAACACAGGTTTTGCTGTAGTTGTTCTATAGAATCACCCCCCCCCCCTCTTTTTGTTTGTCTATGTTTCAAATATCATAAATTCTGTGTAGTTGAGAAAAAATGAACATTATCTTATGTTTGTTTTGGTTATTATTTACAGAATTAAAATACATTCTTTTTGATATATTTAGTCTGTATTTTTTAAATATTAGACTAATAACACTTGTCTCCATTTTATCATCATCAATAACAGTAGTTTCAAATCAAAGCAGATGAGTTATTTTGCTTTTGCTGCAATTTGTAAATTTAAAATAAACTTTAGAAAAACTAAGTGCTGATGATACTTAAAACACACGTTATAGAAAAAGCCAAACTTGTGCAGATTGTTTTTTTAATTTAGTAAGTTTGAAGAATAATTAAAAATACAGGTGATATCTTCAACTGTTATTGAAAGATCTCGGCATCAAGTCCAAAATGTTGTTGAACTCAATAAGCAATACGGGGTGACTTACATAATCTCAACCTTACATTTGTTATGAGTGTTAACTTCTAAACCACTTTAGAAACAGAATTACTGTTCGTTGACTTGTCTGTTGTTTTATTTGTAATAATGTGAAACATCCGTCAAATTATTAAAATAGTCTAACTGTTTGAGATTAAATTTTGGGCTTTACAAAACCATTTTTTTTTTTCCTACACAGCCAAAGATCTGAAAAACAATATTTATGAGATTGTAACAGCAAAGGTTCTGAAGAAAACCTTTGATATTTTCATAATTATTTTTATTTTGCTTTACAGACTCGTTCTCCCCAGAAAACCCCATGATGTCAACATTTGCCCCCTATCCTTACACAGTTAGGGCATTAAATAGACTTCCAGAGTTTACTGCAAGTGTGCCATCTAGTGGTAAGAGTTTACATTTTTAAAGAAAACTTTTGATTTTTTTTTTTACTTAAAAGACATAAAAAAATTCTCAATTCTGCACCGTGATTTCTGAAAAATTAACAAAATTCATGTTTCTATTTCTCAAGTAAAATATGCGAGTCATCCCTTAAATTTACAAGATGTTTGAACATTTAATCATAGCCTACACTTTTTATTGGTTTTCAATCATTCCACTTATGTGCTGTGTGTAACAACAGATGTGCTCCACGTGTGAAAACAAACCATTCAACCAGTATCGGGCTTCTCGGATCCACAAAAGTTCCATATGTTATTGTTTAATAAGTACAGAAGACTGATGTCAGACAGCACTCGGCATCACTTGGAGCATGACACTTTTGTTACATCCAGTACGATGTTTTGTAAGAATCCTAGTAAAAGTGAGACAGATAACAACTAGTTGTATGTTTAAAAGGTCACTAGATGGCATGCTTGTAGCCAGTAGTTTGGGTTGTTAAAGTTAAATGAACTTTTAAAGATGTTGAATGTACTAGGTTATTGTTCCGATTCATATTGAAAACAATTTACAATCTCTGGATATAAAATATGTTTATGAATATTTCTTAAATTTACAAATTCAAGTTCCTAAGCATATGATATGCTCCTAATTATGTAGGTGAACAAGGACCTCCCATGGGCCCACCTCCATCAGGCCCTCTTCTACAGTCAACCTCTCTACACCATTCAGTACTGCAACATCCCATTGCACACGTGAACAACGGCCACAGTGATCACCTCTCCAATGGTCATCCTGACACTCCTATCCCGTCACCTCCGGATACTTATAAAGTCCAGTCACTCGGCAGCCAGCCCTTAAAGAGGGAAATGATTGACTCTGACCCAGCCTACTAGCCTCATCGCCGAGTGGACAAAAGATGAACAACATGTAGTTAAAGCTGCATCGTTCATCGGTGTAATGTCCAGTGATCATTAGTTAGCAGAAGACGGCCCTCATAGATAGGGACTTACCATAGTTGTTGAAATCGTTATGGATTCAGAGTGATGTAATTAATGGGAAAGACAAGGTCGTATACTGGAGAGTTATTTTTATGTTTTTCACAAGTGTGGAAACAGAAAAGTTTTAACGTAGTGCCACACTTAGCATTTTTCTTTTAGCAAATGCTACAGAGTAATCTTTAATGCTTGGGAACATTTGGATGTTACCAGAAACTGGCTGTTGTGCAGCAGTTACAATAAGATGTCACAGCAGCTACAGTCTGATGCCTCATCTGGCATTCAAAGCTGTGATGTGGATAGTTAAGTTCAACTGCTGGCAGTTATTGAAACAGGTGTATATCTTAGGTTAGTAAGAAAAACCCAGTTCGTATAATAGAAGAATCCTTGGCATAAAGTACTTCGTGAAACTGTAAGAATTAGGAAAAGATTTTCATTTATTAGGTTGTTGGTAAACCAGCCACGTGCCAGTATCCAGCAAATATTAAACATAGTGTTAACAGTGTTGGAAACAATGATTCTAGTATCTCCAAGTAAATTACTGGGTTGATTTTAGGGTATGGTCCACCTCTGGCAGTTGAATGAGAGTGTGTTTGTGTTGTATACAGTGTATGGCTTTCAAAAATTCTGAGCACGTTTAAAGCAGCCGTGATAAAGGGTTAAAAGAACTGTAGAAATGAATTTAGTAATAAGTGATTGAAACCACAACACGTTCCCATGCACATCAGGGACGAGTAATACTAATGTAACACTGTTAAACGTGGTTGTTAAATCTGTTTATATAATTGCCAGTGCATGAATTCATTGTAACATATCAAGCAGGCTATTAGTAAAAGTTATACACAGGCCTATTAATGACTAATATCTTGAAATATATAAGCGCGTTACATGCATTTCTAAAGAACAAGGTTACAGCCATTTATATATTAACTTCACATCAGAACAAGCTGTCTACTTAAAAATAAACTTCAACATGGTAATTAGTTTAGCTAATTAAATACACTGTTATTACTTCTATATTGTTAGTTTAATAAAGAAATCAGAATTTCTTGAGACAGAGGGTTGTTAAAAGTGTTTTTAGTGCTACTACACTTGTCCTTAAAATACTTACATCATAAAAAAATAGTCCATTATTTGAACCAGTTTAAACACACCCTACGTCGTTTAGTGATAGAAATATATACACAAAATAATGGATTTGTTTCCTGACATGTTAAACAAAGTAATTGATACATTTAATGACCACAATCTCAACCTACCATACATATTAACGTTCTTTTACTGTTAAATTGTCAGTAGAGAACAAT
>NW_013674404.1:0-2742 GCF_000517525.1 Limulus polyphemus | reverse complement strand
TTAACGTTCTTTTACTGTTAAATTGTCAGTAGAGAACAATGGAGAGTTATTAACACACGTAATAAAACCTAACATCTGTGTAATGAGTAAACGGTAGGCTTGAGTGAAAGTCTAGTCTGAAGTCTGCTAAATCTCAGGTGTACCTGCATATTTGTTGTGACTGAAAAGACAAGACTTGGGTGAGAAAGAAACCATCTACAGAATATCAGAAAGTTTTAGAGAATGAATTATTCATTTTTTTACATGTGCTTTTTTTTGTCAATTTTCATTTGTAATGTTTTTTTTTGTCAGAGGGTCATTGCAATACAACTTTGACAAAAATTTCAGTGCCTCACCATAAAGACATTTTGTTTTGTCGCTCAGGAAAAACAAAATATGTTAATGTGACGTTACTTCCACCAGATGGGGGATGTTGAATCATTTTAATGCTGTAGAAATTTAACGTTTAACTTTTTATTGCTTGTTATCATAACCGCATTGCTTTCTAAAAAAACTCTAAATGTTGATCATCACGTTTAGTATGTACTGATTTTGTTGTATATAAATAAAGCTATTTTGATTAAAAACTTGTGAAATTTGAAAGGCATTTACTTGCTGGGCTTATAAATACACAGTCATTATTGTAACATGTATAACTCTACTGGCAGGTAACTTTAATTATAGTTCTTCTGTTTACTAATATACCACAAAATCTATGGTCGTATCTGAAATATAACTTTTTACCATCATCACCTTTATAAAAGATTAACAGAACTATTTATTCTCACCATCGCTACACACTGTTGAGTTGTTAAGCATCTTGAGCCACAGTGATATATCTACTATACAACATGGCTACACACTGTTGAGTTGTTAAACATCTTGAGCCACAGTGATATATCTATTATACAACATGGCTACACACTGTTGAGTTGTTAAGCATCTTGAGCCACAGTGATATATCTACTATACACCATGGCTACACACTGTTGAGTTGTTAAGCATCCTGAGCCACAGCAATATCTACTATACACCATGGCTACACACTGTTGAGTTGTTAAGCATCTTGAGCCACAGCGATATCTACTATACACCATGGCTACACACTGTTGAGTTGTTAAGCATCTTGAGCCACAGTGATATATCTATTATACAACATGGCTACACACTGTTGAGTTGTTAAGCATCTTGAGCCACAGTGATATATCTATTATACACCATCGCTACACACTGTTGAGTTGTTAAGCATCTTGAGCCACAGTGATATCTACTATACAACATGGCTACACACTGTTGAGTTGTTAAGCATCTTGAGCCACAGTGATATATCTATTATACAACATGGCTACACACTGTTGAGTTGTTAAGCATCTTGAGCCACAGTGATATATCTATTATACAACATGGCTACACACTGTTAAGTTGTTAAGCATCTTGAGCCACAGCGATCTCTATCCTACACTCCAAGTTGTTAAGAACGAGGTGTTCATAGTGGTAATCTTGTAACACACTGCTGTTATACCAAAACCTGACTTTAATTGTAGAAGCTGCTACAGTTATGTGGTTATCATGATCCGTGTTGTAATTCTACAGTCATTTTTTAGCCTCTCACTTCCACGTACGTACAGATTAGTAGAAAACATCTCTGTTAGTTCCTTCCCAAAAAAATCAAACATGTACAAAAAAAAGAAAATTTTTATTTCAAACTACTTGTTTGTTTCTGTACACACCTACAAGAAAAACAGAATCAGTATTTTTTAATATCTACCTCAGCTAATCACCATGCACAATTTGTTAAATACACAGTAAATAAACCTGTTATATCAAAATATAATCTCATCATGACTTTCTGTTGTTGTTGTTGTTAATATGATAACATACCAGTTATAAAGTTATACCTGGCATGCTTTGAAAACGATTAATTCACCCAAGTAAAGTGTCTCGTTATGTTCCCCTAAATATAAGACACTGTGTTAGGGTTATTTTCACTATGTTTGAAGTATGTTAAAACAAGAACCAATTTTAGTGGATTTTTCTGTAAATCAAAAGAATCTATCATGTAAGTAAGTAAGGTAGGAGTTAATCCAACCTCGTGTAATTACCGTTGACATTCATGTACTTTACTCCCTGAACATCAAGTAGTTACAACAGGGGGCCTGTTTTGTCTAACCTAACTGTTCTAGTAAGAAAGAAATCATTTTTATCTTTCGTTACTAAACCATAAAAAGTTTCAAATGACACAAATTTTCAATAAAATATTTTCATCAAATCTTTCAGAAGCTATTCAACCCAAATACACCAAAAACAAACCAGTGCTAACTTTAGTACCGTGTTCGTGTGTGTGTATGAGGTCGCAAAGTTGTCTTTTGATAACAATGGCATACAGCCCTGAGAAACTGTATTTACACGTGATGTATACATTTCCTGCAAAAAAAAAATATTATGAACATTTCTTTTTTCAGGGGTGAGCTATATAGTTTGAAATTAAGAAAACTTAATGGCAGACATATATATATATATACATACATGGCAATTAATCAATCAAACCATGTAAAACTAGTTGTTGAACATGCAAGGACAACGGTAACAAATACACAGTGTATTAACTTGCCTGACAAGTCTGTTTTAAACTGTAACAAATACACGGTGTATTAATGACAACTACAACATGCCTGACAAGTCTGTTTTAAACTGTAACAAATACACGGTGTATTAATGACAACTACAACATGCCTGACAAGTCTGTTTTAAACTGTAACAAAT
>NW_013674403.1:25110-30047 GCF_000517525.1 Limulus polyphemus | reverse complement strand
AGGTCTTTATAGTGTAACTTGGTGTATGTTTCTTGTTCAGAGTATTGTTTGATGTATCTAAGTTTGTATGTCACAAAGTTTAAAGTAAACAGTTAGGTCTTTATAGTGTAACTTGGTGTATGTTTCTTGTTCAGAGTATTGTTTGATGTATCTAAGTTTGTATGTCACAAAGTTTAAAGTAAACAATTAGGTCTTTATAGTGTAACTTGGTGTGTGTTTCTTGTTCAGAGTATTGTTTGATGTATCTAAGTTTGTATGTCACAAAGTTTAAAGTAAACAATTAGGTCTTTATAGTGTAACTTGGTGTGTGTTTCTTGTTCAGAGTATTGTTTGATAATATATATCAAACAATATATATCCTGTGAATACAAATCAGTTGTTTATATCCTGTCTATACAAATCAGTTGCTTATATCGTGTCTATACAAGTCAGTTGCTTATATCCTGTCTATACAAATCAGTTGCTTATATCCTGTCCTAGCTATACAAATCAGTTGTTTCTATCCTGTTCTGTCTATAAAAATCAGTTGTTTATATCCTGTCTATACAAGTCAGTTGCTTATATCGTGTCTATACAAGTCAGTTGTTTCTATCCTGTTCTGTCTATACAAATCAGTTGTTTATATCCTGTCTATTTAACTAAATCGTGACAGTTTAAAAGTATAACTAGTATCTAGTTTCAAACAAATATTTAGTTGTGAAGTATGAATCTCGCCACAGAGTTCAAAGCTATTAATTAAACCTATAAAAATTATTAGATTTCTATAAATTTTGCAGTTGTCGTTTTTATTGTTTTGTTTTTTATGGCGAAAAAGTACACAATGGGTTATCTGCCTTCTGTCCACCTCTGGTATCGAAACCCAGGTCTTAGTAAGTTCACAAACTTCTGGGGGGGGGGGGTAGTTCTTGTAAAGCTTGAAGTTTAGAATAAGTCATTTGTTTACAATTAAATACGGAATAATTTGGATCTGGTATGTACATATAACTTGGTGCATGCATCGCGTCACAAAGTTTAAAAGAAATAGCTAAGCTAGATTAGAGTTATACAGTAAATAATAGCTAAGTTAGATTAGACTTATATAGTAAATAATAGCTAAGTTAGATTAGTTATACAGTAAATAATAGCTAAGTTACATTAGAGTTATATAGTAAATAATAGCTAAGTTAGATTAGAGTTATATAGTAAATAATAGCTAAGTTAGATAAGACTTATATAGTAAATAATAGCTAAGTTAGATTAGAGTTATACAGTAAATAATAGCTAAGTTAGATAAGACTTATATAGTAAATAATAGCTAAGTTAGGTTAGAGTTATATAGTAAATAATAGCTAAGTTAGATTAGAGTTATATAGTAAATAATAGCTAAGTTAGATTAGAGTTATATAGTAAATAATAGCTAAGTTAGATTAGTTATACAGTAAATAATAGCTAAGTTAGATTAAAGTGATATAGTAAATAATAGCTAAGTTAGATTAGTTATACACTAAATAATAGCTAAGTTAGATTAGAGTTATATAGTAAAGATGTAATGTAAAAGCATGTTTATTTAGGAAGTAATGAGCTAAGATGTTATCGTAACCGAGTCGGACATAGTGCAACAAAAGTAATCACTGATTAACTTCTTCCAGCTACGTCTCCTCATCCTGATAACCATGCCAGTGGCAATCGGAATACCACAACGCCCAAAGTTACAGATCAATACTGGAACTATACTGCCACTTGGATACAAAACGATTGAGACACTAATCGCTATATAGTTTTCCCAATAGGGAACTTGTGTTCAACGTCAGTTGTTCATCACTAAACTTCTGCTACTAGAGAACTCTAGAGCACAAGACTACAAGATTGGTGACAATTTCCAAGAAAATGTTCAGTAACTCTAAAGGGTAACAGTCCATAATAATTTTACCAGCAAGATAATTTTAAGTTAACTACATCTACGTCATATTTCTGTCTGGTCCTGAAAACATGGGAATTGTTCTTTAGTGGATAAGGAAATCCGGGTTGAAACTGAACTCAGGAGGAGATTATTTCTATCAGGGTTGAAACTGAACTCAAGGAGGAGATTATTTCTGTCAGGGTTGAAACTGAACTCAAGAAAGAGATTATTTTTGTAAGGGTTGAAACTGAACTCAAGGAGGAGATTATTTCTGTCAGGGTTGAATCTGAACTCAAGGAGGAGATTATTTCTGTAAGGGTTGAAACTGAACTCAAGAAGGAGATTATTTCTGTAAGGGTTGAAACTGAACTCAGGGAAGAGATTATTTCTGTAAGGGTTGAAACTGCACTCAAGGAGGAGATTATTTCTGTCAGGGTTGAAACTGAACTCAGGGAAGAGATTATTTCTGTCAGGGTTGAAACTGCACTCAAGGAGGAGATTATTTCTGTAAGGGTTGAAACTGAACTCAGGGAAGAGATTATTTCTGTAAGGGTTGAAACTGAACTCAGGGAGAAGATTATTTCTGTCAGGGTTGAAACTGCACTCAAGGAGGAGATTATTTCTGTAAGGGTTGAAACTGAACTCAGGGAAGAGATTATTTCTGTAAGGGTTGAAACTGAACTCAACAAGGAGATTATTTCTGCATAAACGTGTGGAATTCTTAGTTACAATTACAATAGGAGCAACTAAAGAACTCAGATATGGCTTGGGTGCTGCTTCACATGTAGCAAAGTAAAGTGACCTTTGTAAAGAGAGGAACTTAATGACCTTACGTAACCTGTGACACTCGCAAAAGCAGGTACAACTTCAGTAAAGTAGACTGTGTTTAAGGTCAACTATAACAGTAAAACTTCTGTTAAATGCTGTGTATTGATGTATTCTGTAGTGTACTTGACGTGTGTTGATGTATTCTGTAGTGTACTTGACGTGTGTTGATGTATTCTGCAGTGTACTTAACGTGTGTTGATGTATTCTGCAGTGTACTTAATGTGTGTTGATGTATTCTGCAGTGTACTTAACGTGTGTTGATGTATTCTGCAGTGTACTTAACGTGTGTTGATGTATTCTGCAGTGTACTTAACGTGTGTTGATGTATTCTGCAGTGTACTTAACGTGTGTTGATGTATCCTGTAGTGTACTTGACGTGTGTTGGTGTATCCTGTAGTGTACTTGACGTGTATTGATGTATCCTGTAGTGTACTTGACGTGTGTTGGTGTATCCTGTAGTGTACTTAACGTGTATTGATGTATCCTGTAGTGTACTTAACGTGTGTTGGTGTATCCCGTAGTGTACTTAACGTGTGTTGGTGTATTCTGTAGTGTACTTAACGTGTGTTGATGTATTCTGCAGTGTACTTAACGTGTGTTAATGTATTCTGCAGTGTACTTAACGTGTGTTGATGTATTCTGTAGTGTACTTAACGTGTGTTGATGTATTCTGCAGTGTACTTAACGTGTGTTGATGTATTTTGCAGTGTACTTAACGTGTGTTGATGTATCCTGTAGTGTACTTAACGTGTGTTGATGTATCCTGTAATGGACAGCACTAATATTAATCTATAATTGATTCATTTTAACTGACTAAATTTTAGTTTGACTAAATTCTGCCTTTTTTTATTTTGTCGTACAAAGAGAGAGGGAGTCGAGTTCATCAGCTCATAAATGGCACTACGTGATACTCAGCTTATCTATCGACACATAGCTGGAAAAGGCAGTAGCTTAGTTTGGTGGTTACCAGAAGTGAATCATTAGACATTGTGTCAAATACTGTAAGCACATACTATGATATATGATGTTAAAAAATGTGTGTGATTTTGTTGAAAAGAGAAGCATATATTGTTTTGGGTCAAAGTATATGATATTACCCCATCCTTCCATTAATGTTAATAAGAGAGTGACTTATGTGTCGAAGGAAGGCTGAATGTGCCCAATGTTTACATCGGGTTTGATTTATTATACATACAGTTATGTTAAATATTTCCTAACATTTATTCTATACAAGTTAGTGTGGACTGTAAATGTATGGCCTGAGGCTGCAAGTAGCACGTGGATAACAGACACACTCTATCACTATCCAATTCATACTTTCATTACGTCATACTCACGGTCAGAAACGACTGGCAGCTGTTTATATACTGGCTGGTCTGATTTCAGTTATCTGTGTAGAAACTTATATCTGCAATGTTACTTCCCCTATTAGAAGTGGTCTCTGTTTCCATGACCACCATACAATACAAGACTCACATGTATGAGAACGGTAGCCATGTTATATGAGGTCATCAAAGTCAATAGAAAGCAATGGTTACATTCTGGTCAAGTATACGTCTCATGTGAAACATACTGGTGAAGTATACGTCTCATGTGAAACATACTGGTCAAGTATACGTCTCATGTGAAACATACTGGTCAAGTATACGTCTCATGTGAAACATACTGGTCAAGTATACGTCTCATGTGAAACATACTGGTCAAGTATACGTCTCATGTGAAACATACTGGTCAAGTATACGTTTCATATGAAACATACTGGTCAAGTATACGTTTCATATGAAACATACTGGTCAAGTATACGTTTCATATGAAACATACTGGTCAAGTATACGTCTCATGTGAAACATACTGGTCAAGTATACGTCTCATGTGAAACATACTGGTCAAGTATACGTTTCATATGAAACATACTGGTCAAGTATACGTCTCATGTGAAACATACTTGTCAAGTATACGTCTCATGTGAAACATACTGGTCAAGTATACGTTTCATATGAAACATACTGGTCAAGTATACGTCTCATGTGAAACATTGGTCAAGTATACGACTCATGTGAAACATACTGGTCAAGTATACGTCTCATGTGAAACATACTGATCAAGTATACGTCTCATGTGAAACATACTGGTCAAGTATACGTCTACATGTAGAAACATACTGGTCAAAGTATACGTCTACATGTGAAATTTACTAGGTACAAGTATACGTCTACATGTGAAACTATAC
>NW_013674403.1:22128-25089 GCF_000517525.1 Limulus polyphemus | reverse complement strand
ACATTAGGTCAAGTATACGACTCATGTGAAACATAACTAGGTCAAGTATACGTACTCATATCTGAACATACTAGATCAAGTATACGTACTCTATGTGAACATACTGGTCAAGTATACGTCTCATGTGAAACATACTGGTCAAATATACGTCTCATGTGAAATATACTGGTCAAGTATACGTCTCATGTGAAACATACTGGTCAAGTATACGTCTCATGTGAAATATACTGTTGATGATTGGAAGACATTTCCTATCGGCTACATACTTGTGTATTAGATGTCTATTTAATTAGTACTTGAAAGAGCAATAGTTTCTATAATCTGTTTTATAACCAGTACGTTACGATTTTAAAACGTATAGTTCTAGCAGAAGTTTTTACTGATATGAAAACAAGTTCCCAATCCGGACATTAGCAATATTTAATGAAACAATTTCATTTAATTGGACAACCCTACCAGGGCTGACGTGAATCTTATGGTAGCCCAAGAAAAGCCCATGGTTACTTTTACTTATTAACACTTCTGATATTCATTCAAATGGTAACACTTTCAGTCCTTATGTCAACTGATATCCTGCCTGATGAGGTTTATATAAGTGTCTTAGTCGTCATGGTAATGTAAGTCATTATTATTACTTCTTCATTCTTAAAGAACATCAACTACGTCTTTCAGTCTTTTAAACTGAATTATTGTTATAGGTTTATTCTTAAGGTGTATTGTTAAAAGGGTACTTTATTGTATTGTTGTTTTGATCTTTCTTAAGGATATTAAGAAACGTTTACATGTGACGTTTGATAAAGCAGTAAAGCTACAGGATTTTACAATCGGTTTTTAAAGGACATTTTCTCATGTATATTTTGCGTTGTGTAAAACTACTTATTAATATGACATATTTGTGAAAGAGTCTCTATTATGAACTATTACGTATTATGAAATATTTAACTATTTTAATCAATCTTAAAAGGTTGATCTTCGTAAGAGGGGTTGTGTTTTACAGTCAGACACACGTGAAATTCTGTTAAAACCAAGAATAAGATGGAACGGATATACGGCTGGTTTTCGATCTATTTAATTTGTTGTTTCCACTTCATTCATTTGAACACGTTAAGCTAGAAATGACTGGTTCGGTATCGGGTTAAAGCTATGTGTAAACATGTCATGTTTTTTTAAACTTTTAGCTTAGAAACAGTTGTACCTCACCTAAACTTACACGCACTTAGAGCCATACAGAGAAACCGACTCTGGGCTGTAGCCACCTTGTTTCTTTTATCAAGACAATCTCCAGTTAATACTACAGAGCTTACAATTGGCAAACTACACTGTTTGATGAGAGTAGCTCAAGATGTTTTGAGGGTATTATTGACTTGTCTAGTACGTCAGTTCAATGTAAGGAAGTTAAACCTTAAGTGGCTTTCACTTGCTTCGTTAGAATTCGAGATAAGAATTTTTACACAGGAATGAAAGTATTAGATGTTATCTATCCGGTACCTCAGTTGTAGGATTTCTACAGAAGTTGATGATTTTGTTAATAAGAACAAACTAATCTGTTTTTCTTCAGAAGTAAAGTACTAATATTAAAGACGCCAACATTCGCGGGCGAATTCAACATGTCTCCACCATGCAATTCTAAGATGGCCAATTTTGACACCAGAAAAATCGAAAACCGTCTATATCAGTGCTTGGGTCCTGCAAGAAGATAACTTTGTACCAAATCCCGTGTAAGTGGGTTGGCATACACAGGAATAGTTCACCAAAACCCCAACATACACAGGAATAGTTCACCAAAACCCCAAATTGGGTCCTGCAAGAAGATAACTTTGTACCAAATCCCGTGTAAGTTAGTTGACATACACAAGAATAGTTCACCAAAACCTCGACATACACAGGAATAGTTCACCAAAACCTCGACATACACAGGAATAGTTCACCAAAACCTCAACATACACAGGAATAGTTCACCAAAACCCCAAATTGGGTCCTGCAAGAAGGTAACTTTGTACCAAATCCCGTGTAAGTGGGTTGACATACACAGGAATAGTTCACCAAAACCCCAACATACACAGGAATAGTTCAAGATTACCCCAACATACACAGGAATAGTTCAAGATTACCCCAACATACACAGGAATAGTTCACCAAAACCCCAAATGCTTTCCTCGCTGAAAAATTGAGCAGAAGACAAAAATTCCGAAATTGTCTATATCTCTGTTTGGGACCTGTAAAAAAAAGTATCTTTGTACCAAATTCCATGTAAATTGGTCAAAATATGGCCGAGTAGTTGACAAAAAATCCCAAAATTATGCTACTGCGTGAGCTCTGACCCCTCTAAAAAAAGACTCAAAATGGGCAAATTAAACCTTTTATATGCAAGTGTGTTAGGCGCATGAAAATATATACTTGAGCTAATTTTCAGATTGGTTGCTGTAAATATGACTGCACAGGAGCCCCAAATACTAATTTTTTTATTTTTTTACCTTTGACCCCATAAAGTCCTTAAAAAAGGCTAAATGAAAAAAATAAATAAATCATTTCTAGCCGTATTGAACCAAGTTCTAACCCCACCAAGTTTCAAGTTATTCCGCCTATAATTGAAGGAAAGGCGGTCGATTGAAAAGTGTTTGGCAGAAGAAGGAAGAATAGAATAACAGTGTTTCTATGGAAACATAATGAGTATGAATCGTGTAAACAGGGTTAATTAAAAACATTTGTTTATGTATTTATATTGTCTTGAAATATACTATACTTCAATTTGACCGAGAAGCATTTTTTATCTTGTCAAAAATAATTAGTCAACCGTATTTGTTTAGAAGCAAAATACAACTATACACCTGGGAAAAAGTTAAGCACCCCCGTGTTTTTTCAAGTGATTCAGATTCGACGTTCTTGTGACTGATTATAAATTACCATTCAATCTAAACGTGTTTATCAAATGAAATTATGCATTATTGGGCACAAGAAAAC
>NW_013674403.1:15811-21162 GCF_000517525.1 Limulus polyphemus | reverse complement strand
GTTTTCTTCCTCACCAGCGGGGGATGGCTACCCCAGCATGAAGGGGGGTCTAAGAGTAGGTTTTCTGGTACCGGTTTTGTTTTCTTCCTCACCAGCGGGGGATGGCTACCCCAGCATGAAGGGGGTCTAAGAGTAGGTTTTCTGGTGCCGGTGTTGTTTTCTTCCTACCATTGTTGGGGTGTGTATATTGTCAGGAGGTAAATATAGTATCGTTGAAGTGTGTGTATATTGTCAGAAAGTAAATACAGTATTGTTGGGGTGTGTATATTGTCAGATAGTAAATACAGTATTGTTGGGGTGTGTATATTGTCAGAAGGTAAATATAGTATTGTTGGGGTGTGTATATTGTCAGAAGGTAACTATAGTATTGTTGGGCTGTATATATTGTCAGGATTGTAAATATAGTATTGTTTTATATTTACTATCTGACAATATGCACAGCCCAACAATACTATATTTACCTTCTAACAATATACACACCCCAACAATACTATATTTACCTCCTGACAATATACACAGCCCAACAATACTATATTTACAACCCTGACAATATACCCACCCCAACAATACTATATTTACCTTCTGACAATATGCACACCCCGTATTGTTGGGGTGTGTATATTGTCAGAAGGTAAATATAGTATTGTTGGGGTGTGTATATTGTCAGAAGGTAAATATAGTATTGTTGGGGTGTGTGTATATTGTCAGGAGGTAAATATAGTATTGTTGGGCTGTGTATATTGTCAGAAGCTAAATAAAGTATTGTTGGGGTGTGTATATTGTCAGATAGTAAATATAGTATTGTTGGTGTACGTATATTGTCAGATAGTAAATAGAGTATTGTTGGGGTGTGTATATTGTTAGAAGGTAAATATAGTACTGTTGGGGTGTGTATATTGTCAGAAGGTAAATATAGTACTGTTGGGGTGTGTATATTGTTAGAAGGTAAATATAGTACTGTTGGGATGTGTATATTGTTAGAAGGTAAATATAGTACTGTTGGGGTGTGTATATTGTCAAAAGGTAAATATAGTATTATTGGTGTACGTATATCTCTATTTAAAGACATATATATATATACATCCCTGAACTTTAACATAAATCATTTTTGTTAAGATGTACAGTAAAACTTGATGTATATCTATATACATATATAACTTGGATTGAAAATTAAAAATAAATTGTATTTCTTAAATAAATAAACTATAATATTATCTTACATTTTAAAGTAAGTTCAGTTGTAAGTAAAGTATAACTGAGTGTATGTATCTTTCTTTAATATAAAGTTTGATCCTCGAATTTTCACATTTTGCTAGACAACGTACTTTCCTCACTATATTCTGCCTTATGATTCTCCAGTTATATTATATGTTGTAGGCAGTAAAGTCTGAAGGCTTATAAACGCTAAAACGTTGCTTTCTCTTTGTCTATCAGTTCAAAATTAGGGACGGAAAACGCAGATAGCCCTTGAGTAGGTATTTGGAAATAAACTTTTCAAAGTGAGTTTTGTATAAAAATCACAATAACGTGGATGAAATTATTTTTGGTAGCAATAATTAACACGCTTTCGACAGTATGTCACGATAATTAGTAAAGAAAACTATTGTAAAATTATTGAACTTTTCCTCTGGTATTTTTGTTAATCTAATCACCTAGTGATTTTTCACGAAGTTTCCAAAATTTGTTAAATTATGTTAGAAATAAGAAACAACAAAATTTAAATTAGCTCGAGATTATTTTTTCCTTTGAGTGTATTCTCTACAGGTGCACTGATTTATCTTACAAGATGAGATATTCACTCGTGTAACGGACTTGGATTTGGAGTAGAAGTAAGGTTAGTTTGATATATGAAAACATATGAACGACCACGGTAGTGTAAAAACACCTTCAAGCTAAAGGCTTTCAACAAAGCATACAATATCATCAATCCTTATTGAAAAATGGATATTGATTTTCATTGTCTGACATATGGGATCTTTTCAGAGGCCTCGCATCTGAAAATGTTGTTCTAAACATTGAAGAAGAAAGTGATAATCTTGAAACACTAATATGTAGGAATACATTTCAAGACCGAACGTCCAATGGTACTTATTGCTAGATCGTAGTAAGAAGAGACGTCAAGGAGGCTTAGGAAAATGTGTTAATTGGAGTGTAAGTTTAGGCCATCATGATTGTTGTACCAGGTGAGATGTTGGCAGTTATGATTGTGATACCAGATGAGATGTTAACAGTTATGATTGTGATACCAGGTGAGATGTTAACTGTTATGATTGTGATACCAGGTGAGATGTTAACAGTTATGATTGTGATACCAGGTGAAATGTTAACAGTTATGATTGTGATACCACATAACTGTCAACATCTCACCTGGTATCACAATCATAACTGTTAACATCTCACCAATCATAACTGTTAACATCTCACCTGCTATCCCAATCATAACTGTCAACATCTCACCTGGTATCACAACCATAACTGTCAACATCTCACGTGGTATCACAACAACTGTCAACATCTCACCTGGTATCACAATCATAACTGTTAACATCTCACCTGGTATCCCAATCATAACTGTCAACATCTCACCTGCTATCCCAATCATAACTGTCAACATCTCATCTGGTATCCCAATCATAACTGTTAACATCTCACCTGGTATCACAATCATAACAGTTATGATTGTGATACCAGGTGAGATGTTGACAGTTATGATTGTGATACCAGTGAGATGTTGACAGTTATGATTGTGATACCAGGTGAGATGTTAACAGTTATGATTGTGATACCAGGTGAAATGTTAACAGTTATGGTTGTGATAGCAGGTGAGATGTTGACAGTTTTCTGAACATCAACAAGGGACTAATTATGTCAAAATATATACTTTGGAAACTTTGAGTACTGCATCAATAAAGACCACGGTGAAGACCATCAACACATAATTCCTCTTCTAGTTAATAAAAAAAATATTGAATGCTCAGGTTTTGTTTTCAAGTTTATATTATTGCCTCCACCAAGGAAGGTTTCATTTACAAGTTTATATTATTGCCTCCACCAAGAAAAGTTTTATTTACAAGTTTATATTCCTGACTCTGTCTACCAGGTTTGGGTAGATTCTTGACTCTACCTATCAGATTTGGGTACATTCCTGACTCTGTCTACCAGGTTGGGTAGATTTCTGACTCTGTCTACCAGGTTTGGGTTGATTCCTGACTCTACCTATCAGGCTTGGGTAGATTTCTGACTCTACCTATCAGGTTTGGGTACATTCCTGACTCTACCTACCAGGTTTAGGTAGATTCCTGACTCTACCTACCAGGTTTGGGTACATTCCTGACTCTGTCTACCAGGTTGGGTAGATTCCTGACTCTACCTACCAGGTTTGGGTACATTCCTGACTCTACCTACCAGGTTTAGGTTGATTCCTGGCTCTACCTACCAGGTTTTGTGTAGATTGCTATACTGTAGTCACAGAAGAGAGCACTTTCCGTCAAAGTTAAAAAACAGCATTGCGTGGTGTACAGGAAATTCATACACATCACTTTTAAAGGCGTCTCCTGGCGATCAGCGGGAAGTTTACGCAAAAAATTCTCAAGTAAATGGACAAAGAGCAAATAGCCTATTCTGCAGCTTTGTGCTTAACAACAACACAACTTCTAAAGGAATTTAAGATAATCAAAATTAAGGTGCACCATTTTAGTGTTCTGAAATTTCGATTTTGTTTTAGTGATAAATATAAAACTGTCCTATTATGGAAAAATAATCATAAGACTTATAAAATAATCATAAGACACATAAAATAATCATAAGACATATAAGATAATCATAAGACATATAAGATAATCATAAGACATACAAGATAATCATAAGATATATAAGATAATCATAAGAGTTATAAAATAATCATAAGGCATATAAAATAAACATAAGACATATAAGATAATCATAATTTAAAATAGTCATAAGACATATAAAATAATCATAAGACATATGAAATAATCATAAGACATATAAGATAATCATAAGACAGAAGATAATCATAATTTAAAATAATCATACGACATAAGATAATCATACTTTAATATAATCATAAGACATATAATATAATCATAAGACATTTAAGATAATCATAAGACATTTAAAATAATCATAAGACATATAAGATAATAATAAGACATTTAGAATAATCATATAACAATGTAAAATCCACATCTCAAGACACTCTTGTTAGTCTCTTTTTTTAGAACATTCTATGTAAACCATAAATGAAAATTTGAAATGTTTTAATTAATATATATTTTTTGTTGTTGTTTTTCACTAATGCTGCTGCTTGTCTGTTGACCGCGTCCAGTATTCTATAGCGATATCTTACAAAGTTCGCCGACTTCAGTATCCTTGGTTTAAAACTTTTTTTGATGAAGTGTCTAAATTTTGCTTGTTCTATAACTGTGGTTGGTATCTGTGAGTATAAGCTGTTTGCAGACTAACTGAACACTGACAATCGTCCATTGTTCAACAAGCGAGACCGTAACCAGAACTCCAGCGGTGCGAGAAATACGACATTGTTTTCTACTTCCTGCCTCCAACCTTACGTTTCAAGCGAACATGTTCGCTGAGTCATGTTCGTGGACTGAACAGAAAGGCTTTAATAAAGCTGTAGATCTACCAAACACCATCCAGGAACCCCTATAATTTTTCTCGCCTCTCTCTAGCTGTCAAGCAGGTTTCCAGCCAAACTTGCTAAATTTATATTAATAATTCACGAGCGAAGAACTTTGTTAGCTGTAGTATAGTTTCACCCTATCAAGTCTCAAATCATTACAGTGATTACAGTATTTGATAGGGATGGTAAGTTGGTTAAAAATGAAATGAAACAAAAAAGTTATGTAATGAAACTGAAATTTAAATAAATTTCTTAATCAAGTAATAGATAGACAGATGTGTTGTAGTGTGAATGGATAGACAGATGTGTTGTAGTGTGGATAGATAGACAGATGTGTTGTGGTGTGGATAGATAGACAGATATGTGGTAGTGTATATAGATAGACAGATATGTGGTAGTGTATATAGATAGACAGATGTGTTGTAGTGTGGATAGATAGACAGATGTGTTGTAGTGTGGATAGATAGACAGGTGTGTTGTATTGTGGATAGAATGACAGGGGTGTTGTATTCTGGATAGATAGACAGATGTGTTGTGGTTTGGATAGATAGACAGGTGTGTTGTAGTGTTGATAGATAGACAGATGTGTTGTGGTTTGGATAGATAGACAGGTGTGTTGTATTGTGGATAGATAGACAGGTGTGTTGTAGTGTGGATAGATAGACAGGTGTGTTGTAGTGTGGATAGATAG
>NW_013674403.1:13059-14825 GCF_000517525.1 Limulus polyphemus | reverse complement strand
TACAATACATCTGTTTATCTATCCACACTACAATACATCTGTTTATCTATCCACACTACAACACATCTGTCTATCTATCCACACTACAATACATCTGTTTATCTATCCACACTACAATACATCTGTCTATCGTTGTGGTGTGGCTAAATAAACAGATATGTGGTAGTGTGGATAGATAGACAGATGTGTTGTAATGTGGATAGATAGACAGGTGTATTATAGTGTGAATAGATAAACAGATGTATTGTTGTGTGGATAGATAGGCAGATGTATTGTAGTGTGGATAGATAGTCAGATGTATTGTAGTGTGGATAGATAGGCAGATGTATTGTAGTGTGGATAGATAGACAGATGTGTTGTAGTGTGGATAGATAGACAGATGTGTTGTGGTGTGCATAGATAGACAGATGTGTTGTAATGTGGATAGATAGACAGAGGTGTTGTGGTGTGGCTAAATAAACAGATATGTGGTAGTGTGGATAGATAGACAGATGTGTTGTAATGTGGATAGATAGACAGGTGTGTTGTAGTGTGAATAGATAAACAGATGTATTGTTGTGTGGATAGATAGTCAGATGTATTGTAGTGTGGATAGATAGGCAGATGTATTGTAGTGTGGATAGATAGACAGATGTGTTGTAATGTGGATAGATAGACAGATGTGTTGTGGTGTGGATAGATAGACATGTGTATTGTAGTGTGGATAGATAAACAGATGTATTGTAGTGTGGATAGATAGACAGATATGTTGTAGTGTGGATAGATAGACAGATGTGTTGTAGTGTGGATAGATAGGCAGATGTATTGTAGTGTGGATAGATAGACAGATGTGTTGTAGTGTGGATAGATAGACAGATGTGTTGTAGTGAGGATAGATAGGCAGATGTATTGTAGTGTGGATAGATAGACAGATGTGTTGTAATGTGGATAGATAGACAGATGTGTTGTGGTGTGGATAGATAGACAGGTGTATTGTAGTGTGGATAGATAGACAGATGTGTTGTAGTGTGGATAGATAGACAGGTGTATTGTAGTGTGGATAGATAGACAGATGTGTTGTAATGTGGATAGATAAACAGATGTATGTGGATAGATAGACAGTTGTATTGTAGTGTGGATAGATAGACAGATATGTTGTGGTGTGGCTAAATAAACAGATGTGTGGTAGTGTGGATAGATAGACAGATGTTTACAATACATCTGTCTATTTATCCACGCTACAACACACCTGTCTATCTATCCACGTTACAACACACCTGTCTATCTATCCACACTACCACACATCTGTTTATTTAGCCACACCACAACACATCTGTCTATCTATCCACACTACAATACACCTGTCTATCTATCCACACTACAACACATCTGTCTATCTATCCACACCACATCTGTCATTCTATCCACATTACAACACATCTGTCTATCTATCCACGCTACAACATATCTGTCTATCTATCCACACTACCACACATCTGTTTATTTAGCCACACCACAACACATCTGTCTATCTATCCACACTACAACACACCTGTCTCTCTATTCACACTACAACACATCTGTCTATCTATCCACACTATAATACACCTGTTTATCTATCCACACTACAACACACCTGTCTATCTATCCACACTACAACACATCTGTCTATCTATCCACACTATAATACACCTGTTTATCTATCCACACTACAACACACCTGTCTATCTATCCACACTACAACACATCTGTCTATCTATCCACACTATAATACACCTGTTTATCTA
>NW_013674403.1:10871-12354 GCF_000517525.1 Limulus polyphemus | reverse complement strand
TGTGTTGTAGTGTGGATAGATAGACAGGTGTGTTGTAGTGTGGATAGATAAACAGGTGTATTATAGTGTGGATAGATAGACAGATGTGTTGTAGTGTGGATAGATAGACAGGTGTGTTGTAGTGTGGATAGATAAACAGGTGTATTATAGTGTGGATAGATAGACAGATGTGTTGTAATGTGGATAGATAGACAGGTGTATTATAGTGTGAATAGATAAACAGATGTATTGTTGTGTGGATAGATAGTCAGATGTGTTGTAGTGTGGATAGATAGACAGATGTGTTGTGGTGTGCATAGATAGACAGATGTGTTGTAATGTGGATAGATAGACAGATGTGTTGTGGTGTGGATAGATAGACAGGTGTATTGTAGTGTGGATAGATAGACAGATATGTTGTGTGTGGATAGATAGACAGTTGTATTGTAGTGTGGATTGATAGACAGATGTGTTGTAATGTGGATAGATAAGACAGATGTATTGTAGTGTGAATAGATACAGGTGTATTGTAGTATGCTGTAGTATTATATATGTTAACACCGTGTTCACTCTGACTCAATTTGTTAACACCATGTTCACTCTGACTCAATGTGTTACATCATATTCACTCTGACTCAGTGTGTTAACACCATGTTCACTCTGACTCAATTTGTTAACACCATGTTCACTCTGACTCAATGTGTTACATCATATTCACTCTGACTCAGTGTGTTAACACCATGTTCACTCTGACTCAATGTGTTAACACCATGTTCACTCTGACTCAATATGTTAACACCGTGTTCACTCTGACTCAATTTGTTAACATCATTTTCACTCTGACTCAATGTGTTATCATCATGTTCACTCTGACTCAATGTGACAACGATAATAAGCATAATATATACAATATTGTCTACATGCATAGACGAATACATACGAACTTAATTTATAAACGCAAAAAAACATATTTTATAAAAAGCAATATGTGTGAGATTCTATCATACAACGAATGGTAAGTGTGTATATCAAGATCTCTAATTTTTATTTGAATTACCTCAATTATATTTTCAAAGCTAAAATCTATTTTGAAACAGTGTTACGGTAACAGCTAAAAATCAGTACATTTAACTTGCATGGCATACGTTTTTTTTACTATTTCTAGAGCTGGATAGTGTTAATATCACATTTAATATACTGCTGAAACGTTTTTTGTTACACCTAATGTTTTCATAAATATTGAACGATCATTTTACTACATAATAAACATGATTAATCACTATTATATTGTTACGACAACGGAAGTCACGCGACGCTGAAAGCATGTGCGCTGGAGTTTCTGGATGGATCGGGGAACCTCACGAATGTCCCAGCGTTTGTTTGACGCCCTCTTTTTTAGTATATAAGCCGGAGATAGATTGAAGAGAGATAATCGAGTCAAACGAACAGTAGGCACTGTAAGTAAAGTGTGTGAATCGCTGTGAATTATAACGTGTGTTCATAA
>NW_013674403.1:7414-10499 GCF_000517525.1 Limulus polyphemus | reverse complement strand
TCGGAAAGAATTTCTACGGGAAATTAACAAACAAGCAGATACGTAGCAATATAATAACAACACTTACCATTTTTTTTATACATCTTTGAGGACTGAACTTTCTTCTACAGTAGAGATGTATCTTACATCACACACGTGTCCAAATCACGTGTCAAGTAGGAAGTACAAAACTCGTCACGTGGGAAGGGTAAACAGAGAAAAATAATATACACAAAGGAGAGAAAAGTCGTTGACCAACAATGTGACCAATGAGAAAAGGTCACTTCCGAATTGGCCAAGTCTATTTCACATACAATAAAATTCAATTATAATACGTTGTCGCTA
Source organism: Limulus polyphemus (assembly GCF_000517525.1). Lineage (NCBI taxonomy): Eukaryota > Metazoa > Arthropoda > Merostomata > Xiphosura > Limulidae > Limulus > Limulus polyphemus. The sequence goes on along the minus strand of NW_013674403.1, from coordinate 10,175 downwards.
TCTATGTATTTACAACATACTAAATATTGATAATAAACGATTCAAACTCTACATAATCATATATTTTCTGCATAATTTTATTGTTCACCATACTTAAACTAGAGTTTTTGTATGTCACTGAATTAAAAAGTCAGTAAATAATCAACACGTGGTGCAAGGGGGCCTTGAGGGAGATGTCAAAACCTTATAAGTGTTGTGAGTGTTGGTATAATAAGCCTAAAGTAAAGACGTAGTGTGGGATCACCTAGCCTAGAGCCAAATACATAAAATTTATCATGAAAGTAAAAATATCGATCCAATTTTAAAATTAAATCGTTTCTGAATTAAGCTATTTTCTGTTATATCACCAAAGTTGTTAATAAAAAAACAAAGCTCTTTAATCAACGGAGACCCTAAATTAAGAAATCAACAAATATTTTTCCAGTTTTGTTGTCTATACATTTCATTTTATACTTTCAGTACATAGACTAACAACAATATTAGGTTATACTTTTGTTGCTAAGCAACATGACATAAAAGCCATTATTGGAACGTAGTGTTACCAAAACGCACTGGCTTTTCTATTTATTAGAAGTTGTTAATCTAACTGATTTTTTTCCAATAATTATTCTATGAATACGCCATGAATTTATTTCCTGAATGATCTTAATTCTGATTGGCTCACAAAGGAATTTACCGACGTTTGACTGCCTAGACTGTACATTTCTGTCTCTTTGTTAGTCAAGTTTGATTTCGCAAAATTTATTTATTTCAGTTAGCTATTAAATGTGAGGCTAGGATATGTTATGGGGTACAGTGGGGGTAGTAGTACTTGCCCCATTTTCGATGGGCTATACACTAGTGTGTTAATAATATCGCCTCAATTTTGTTTACTTATCAATTTGATTATCATGGTGTTGATATGATATCTGATAAGAGTCTCTTTGTTTTATCAAATTCAAAATGGCAGAATTTGATGCTTAAACACTGTAGTTCATAATCAAAAGTAACTGAATAAACAGATTAAACTAAATCTCATTAATATGTACCCTGAACAAGTTTACCCTATTTTACAAGTACTGAAGAAAGAACAGTGTGAAATCGGCTATCTTACTCAAACTCATCGTGTTAAATCCTGATGAATATGTATGGTTCTATTTGAGATCAGCATTGACAAGGGTAAATAAATTTATTGTTCAATCTATATTTAATCAAAGAATAAAACAGTTAAATTTATCAAGTTCTATCAACGAAACCCTCTGAGATACTGTAGAGGAAGTCGACTTTATCCAAGATTTATCAATAGAGTAAAACAGTTAAATTTATCAGGTTCTATCAACGAAACCCTCTGGGATACTGTAGAGAAAGTCGACTTTATCCAAGATTTATCAATAGAGTAAAACAGTTAAATTTATCAGGTTCTATCAACAAAACCCTATGGGATACTGTAGAGAAAGTCGACTTCATCCAATATTTATCAATAGAGTAAAACAGTTAAGTTTATCAGGTTCTATCAACGAAACCTTCTGGGTTACTGTAGAGAAAGTCGACTTTATCCAATATTTAATCAAAGAGTAAAACAGTTAAATTTATCAGGTTCTATCAATGAAACCTTCTGGGTTACTGTAGAGGAAGTTCGACTTTATCCAGTATTTAATCAAAGAGTAAAACAGTTAAATTTATCAGGTTCTATCAACGAAACCTTCTGGGTTACTGTAGAGAAAGTCGACTTTATCAAATATTTATCAAGTATAATGTGCATGTATCATATCTTTGAAGATTTTAAGAACAAACAAAATATGTTAATCAACTGTGATAACAATAAAAACCGTTCTTGACAAATTATTTCAGTTTTTGTTTCTTATTATGAAAGATATTGTCTTTCACATTTTATAAATCCAACATATTTACACTGACTTGCATCCTAATGTAATAATACCTGCTGTGTATAGTTGTTCTTGTATGTTATTAGTCAAGTAGAATCAATCACCATAAATGAAACATAGGGGCATTCTCCAAAATAATCAAAGCTCTTTATTATAGAAACTATACATGCACTTCAATCCGTAACTAAATAGACTGTCCCCCGTCATGCTGAACATCAGATCTTGACTCTTAAAGTACCACTCTTCTACAGCTTACCTTGAGGTGTTTCACTAAACCCTAATATGTTATCTTCAATATACGTAAGTAAGGTATCACGCATGCTCAAACATTGGTGTATATTTAAATGTTTAATCACGTGACTGTGTAACTAAAACACCCTAATATGTTATCTTCAATATACGTAAGTAAGGTATCACGCATGCTCAAACATTGGGGTATATTTAAATGTTTAATCACGTGACTATGTAACTAAAACAAATTTCTACAATCAAAAATAAATAGAACACTCACCAAAATGATTTGTTCAGAGACGATGATCAACTGATTTGAAATCATTCACCACAAAGTATAAACTCGTAATCCAGGTCTGTAGGTATGTTTATTTATTAATTTTATACATATATATATAATCCACACTGAAGGAACTCTATAAGAAGTGACTCCTAGCGGTAAAACCTTTGTTCATTAGTCATATGATCACTACTTGAGAAATTCAGGTGATGGGTTTGTCTCTACTAATCAGGTAATGGGTTTGTCTCTACTATTCAGGTAATGTGTTTGTCTCTACTATTCAGGTAATGGGTTTGTCTCTACTATTCAGGTAATGGGTTTGTCTCTACTATTCAGGTAATGGGTTTGTCTCTACTATTCAGGTAATGGGTTTGTCTCTACTATT
>NW_013674403.1:4963-6414 GCF_000517525.1 Limulus polyphemus | reverse complement strand
CAGGTAATGGGTTTGTCTCTACTATTCAGGTAATGGGTTTGTCTCCACTATTCAGGTAATGGGTTTGTCTCTACTATTCAGGTAATGTGTTTGTCTCTACTATTCAGGTAATGGGTTTGTCTCTACTGTCTATATTTTTACTGTCTATCATTAGAGAATATAGTTTGCAAGTATAACAAAGTGTATATTCACCATACATTAAGACTGACAATGAAAAATGAATTTTCTATATCACTGAACTTAACAGTCAGCAAAGAAAGTATCTATTCATGCACTTTACATAACAATATAGAATAGTAAATGTACATTCAATATAATATCTGATGGTAAATTAGGAAATTATTTTCTCTTTCTAAGTTACTACTTTCTCTTTTTGAGATAGAACTCAGATACTTGTTGTTTAAATCTAACTTTACAAATATAACTAACAAAGATCTACACATAGTCTAATCATTTACTCACGTCAAGAAATATGGGGATCGTCCATCTTACAATTTGGATTATGTTCTTCAGTTTTATCCGAGGGTTAATTTTCTCTGACAAGCTGAAAGCATAATAACCTTTGATGTTTACCAATTACACAAACTGGAATATGTATGATTAAATTAACGTTCATACAATTAAGTTAGTGTACAATTCTTGTTATACTTCTTATTCAGTTAAACTATCTTACTGACCTTTGTTCATTAGTTACATGTTGGTCAACGACCGCTTCTTGAGGAACCTTAAGTTCTATATCCTGTTATGAACTATTGTACAACACCTGATATATAACAACACAGAACACTGATTGTGGTTCTATATCATGTTATGAACTATTGTACTACACCTGATATATAACAACACAGAACACTGATTGTGGTTCTATATCATGTTATGAACTATTGTACTACACCTGATATATAACAACACAGAACACTGATTGTGGTTCTATATCATGTTATGAACTATTGTACTACACCTTATATATAACAACACAGAACACTGATTGTGGTTCTATATCCTGTTATGAACTATTGTACTACACCTGATATATAACAACACAGAACACTGATAGTGGTCCTATATCATGTTATGAACTATTGTACTACACCTGATATATATAACAACACATAACACTGACTGTGATTCTATATCATGTTATGGACTATTGTATTACACCTGATATATAACAACACATAACACTGATTGTGGTTCTATATCCTGTTATGAACTATTGTACTACACCTGATATATAACAACACAGAACACTGATTGTGGTTCTATATCATGTTATGAACTATTGTACTACACCTGATATATAACAACACAGAACACTGATAGTGGTCCTATATCCTGTTATGAACTATTGTACTACACCTGATATATAACAACGCAGTACACTGATTGAGGTCCTATATCATGTTATGAACTGTTGTACTACACCTGATATATAACAACGCAGTACACTG
>NW_013674403.1:0-4288 GCF_000517525.1 Limulus polyphemus | reverse complement strand
CAAAATGTGGCTGACATACACGAGTGATTACATGGATATGATCTACCAAAAGATGGCTGACATACAGGAGTGATTACATGGATATGATCTACCAAAAGATGGCTGACATACGGGAGTGATTACATGGATATGATCTACCAAAAGATGGCTGATATACACGAGTGATTACATGGATATGATGCACCAAAAGATGGCTGACATACAGGAGTGATTACATGGATATGATCTACCAAAAGATGGCTGACATACGGGAGTGATTACATGGATATGATCTACCAAAAGATGGCTGACATACACGAGTGATTACATGGATATGATCTACCAAATGATGGCTGACACACGAGTGATTACATGGATATGATCTACCAAATGATGGCTGACATACACGAGTGATTACATGGATATGATCTACCAAAAGATGGCTGACATACACGAGTGATTACATTATCAGAGATTGTAGCTCAAGACCACATTTAGGAACTTTAACTTTTCTCTGTTGTTCTTGTATGAAGAGAGAGAAAGAACAGTAATTACGTCATTACAAGAGTCACACCCTTACCTATAACCGAGACTAAATAGTTTTCCGTGCACAATTTTTTATTTATATAACAAAGACTAAAGTAACTTTTAAGTTGTTTGAAACACTATTTCTTTCTGTTTATGTTAACGAGAAACATGTTAATATCCGAGTTTCTTTTCATTCTGTGTTTTATTTCTATTTAGTGGCATCATTTAAATTACGTATCGTGCGTTTTCCGTATGAGTTATGTTAAACCACATTGGCCTACACACACACACATATATATATATTCAAGTTTTCGATCACCAAGGCTTGTGGTAAAAACATTTCTCCAGATATGGCTAAGTAGATAACAGCTTTGACACGTGTTAAGAAACAGATCAGCACGTGTTTGTTCAATTCAGTAATAAGTACCTTCTTTAAACACCAGTCTCTGAGAGCTCTAATGCAGAGAGTGTTACATATGTAAAACAAGGGAAGAGGGAAAATTACATAAAACATACCGACGTTAGAAACACGGTTTGGACATCACGATACTCTTATTTTATTATGTTAGCCTATAGCTGTTTTATTTCTTTTTTTTTGGGGGGGGGGGTATTTTGGTGAGCTCTCATCTAGCCTTTAGCGGTATCGATGCCAGTTTCTCTCCATAAAAGTCTCGCATGAGCAACAGTGAAGTTTTGTTTATTAGTCACAGCTCACCAGCTGCTCCGGGTTGAGCAGATTTTGTATCAGCTAATTGCTATATTTGTTTCCAGCAGAAACTTTGAAGAAGATTAGAAAGCGTTAAACAATCGAGAATTTGTAAAACACCATTTTATTTTCATTCAGTTAAAAACAAACTGAACGAATCAAAATAATTCAAACTCAAATGTTGAAGGTGAAAGTATTTGTCTCCGGTGGCTCAGCGGTAATTTTTCAAGATTCATAGCGCTAAAACTCGGGATTCGATCCCTGCAGTGGACACAGCACAGATAGCTATTGTGTAGTTTTGGGTTAAATAATTAAAAGGGTGTTTGCCTCGGAGGTTCTTCTCTTTTTATACTCATTTTATGGATTGTTTTCCACTTTCAAGCACGTGTACATTTAAAACAACGAAATATATAAATAAAGAGGCTTAAGCTTATATTATACTTTGAGACGTGTTTAAATTACGAACAAATACACTGCTATTATTTTTATATTTTTGGCGAATGAAAACTTTATATGCTAGGACTGAATCACATTTTATGATCTCCATAGAAAGATAGATAATACATTTTACAGAATTCTCAACAATACAACAAAATATACACGTATATTAAATGATAAGGGTCTACTTTAAAACAAAGATCGTTTTGATCCAGACAGATGTACGATTTACGCTATTAGGTTTAATTCAACCTAATAGCGTAAATCGTACATCTGTCTGGATCAAAACGATCTTTGTTTTAAAGTAGACCCATTTAATTCAATCCTCCTGGTCGAGATAATCCTGTACAGTACTGTAAGTAGTGTTATTGTCATCCTGTACAGTACTGTAAATAGTGTTATTATCATCCTGGAACATGATGATGACGGTGAATTCTGGTTAATATCGGTTTGAAGTTAGCTCGTCTGGCAAAATAACCTTGTTTGGTCAGTCTTGTCTTCACTGTTCTTCTGGATACCCTATCAGTGTTCCTACCATTTCTGTCGCAATGTGTTGCAAGACTTTTTTTTAGACCTGATCAAAACACGGTCATCTCGGGCAGTAGTTTTTCGGCGTTTACCAACAGACTTTCTTGGAATAATGTTTCCCGTAGTCTGATGACGTTTCAGGATCCTGGATACAGTACACTGGTGGTACCCTGCTGTCTGTTTACTTCATATAATTTCTGGACAGTCGAACAATTTGACGTTCTATACCTTCTGTCACGTGACGAAGCATGACTCTACACCAAGTACAGAAAATTGTTTGAACAAAACTTAATCTCTAACACAAAAGATTATACCAAAATCACACCCTTTTATACAAAACAGGTGTGTATGTGTGTTTTAACGAACAAATAATTAAAACAACTTATACAGACCATAATAACAACTCGTACATGTTTGTCCGATCATACGCTACCTTCTCTATTACAACTCGGGCATTTACTCAATAACTTTCCATGTCTGTAGATAATATCATCAATATAGACAAGTATATCAACATTTTGGCCAGGACTGTTCATGCTTTATCGCTGTAACTGGAGCATATATACTGAATCGCATTCTACACAATGTACATATCAAAAATAATCCACTCTTCCTTCAACCGATGATGTTAACAAACAACCTTATATAACAACCAATGTACAGTCCCTAACGTTAAAAGATTGCTATGGCCAGCAAAGTCTTCAGATTGTTATCCCATTGAGAACTGTTGGGTAGAACTGATCAGGAAAATTAAAACAGCTACTATATCTGAGTTGCAGCGCCTTCTAGTGACAAGTGGGGATGAAATAACAGTGGATTACATCAATAACCTCATCGACAGCATGCCACGTCGTCACCTTGAAGAGGTTATTAGAGTACGAGGATCAACCAAGTACTGAATGTTTAATATGAACTGATATAAGGTTACAGACGCTATTTATAATAACTTGATGTTATATTTTGTCATTATATATATATATGTTTTGGTAAGATTATGTTGTAATATGTGAAATACTGAATGAGACATCTTTCTACAAGTGTTTGATAAAATTGTTTGCTGTTCTAATAAATCGTTCATGATGTTCATAAAACCTGTTTCATTATACAAGTTACATATGTAGATGTTTAATATAACATACATTTCTCAGTTTAACAACGCTAAGTGTATTTGTATTCTATCTTAATAACAATAATCTTATTTGTTACAAAATATGCAAACATTTTAGCCAATACTATAATTACACGAATTCCTGTCGATTTACGTTGTAATTTTGTGGTTGCTTGCTGTTACGTACTGAATAATTATTGGAAGTACTGTGTATGTATTTTTATATTAAATTTGTAGTAAAGCTTAAGGTAAAATTGTAATCTCCCAATTTCAAAGGTTTTTATCTTTGTCGAAATTACCTTATGACAGGACCTTAAAAATGGCAGTGGTGATATTGATCTGTAAATCAGCAATTCAGTAAAAAGATAAATTTAAGTAAAATAAAGTTTCTTCATGAAAAACACGGACCTGAAGAACATGAATGAGGAAACAACTTTATGTTTGAAATAACTGTTTACTGGTTACATTTTAACCCTTATTCTCTCCGGGGCAACCACAGCATTTGTTTGTTTGTTTGTTTTTGAATTTCGCGCAAAGCTACACGAGGACTATCTGCGGTAGCCGTCCCTAATTTAGCAGTGTAAGAGAAAGGCAGCTAGTCATTACCACCCACCGCCATCTCTTGGGCTACTCTTTTACCAACGAATAGTGGGATTGACCGTCACATTATAACACCCCCACGGCTGAAAGGGCAAGCATGTTTGGTGTGACAGGGATTCGAACCCGCCACCCTCAGATTGCGAGTCGAGTGCCTTAACCAACTGGCCATGCCGGGACAAAGCATTTGAAGTTATTGGTAAAATATTACGATAAAATCTTGATACAGGATTACTTCCGAAAACTGATAAATGATTTCACAAGAAACAAGATAAATATATCTCAATAAAGAATCAAATGTAGCTGTTGCGTAAGCCTTGGCGATTACAATTCCTCTGACAAATTTACAACATGGTAAACATTTGACAGTAAAACCATATTGTAAACATTTGACAGTAAAACCA
>NW_013674402.1:25349-28164 GCF_000517525.1 Limulus polyphemus | reverse complement strand
ACATAAACCAAACCTATACACATGTAAATTTAAATGATTTGAAAATAATTTGGCTTAGACAAATTTAATTTTCATACTTTTAGAATAAGCAAAACAACTAACAAATTACTGGATTTATTAAATATAAATTTTTAAGTACATTTTTCCCTATACTAGTTGTCAGTTCCAAAGACAAGTTTTCCTTTAGTTGATTACAAACGTTGAACACTTCATATTCAATTGATCCATTTTGATTTTTTAAAAATATGTCAAGTTTGGTGTGAAACTTGGTCTTAATCACATCTGTTTGAAGTACAAAGGGCATTGTAATTACAAATGTTATAGTTTCTAAATATATGGACCTTAAATTAAAGAAACTCCTAATATATATTTAAATAAACAACAAAACTGTGACAAGTCACTTACTTATCAACTTGGTCTCTTAACATATACAGAATGTCTTGTGCTTCTTTCTCCAGCTGGCTGTACGTTCCATCTTTGGTCAAACTGGCAGAAAATGGTCTAAAACACTGCTGGACAAACTCGCTAGTGGATAAATAAAGAAAAAACATTTGCAGTGCAAAAAGTTTTACAAGCTCAAATAAATCCAAACTGACTGATCACGCTAGAACTTTAAAGCAATAGTACTGCTTACATAAGTATAAACCAGACAAAAATACTGGTGTACCCTTAATGGATTACACCGACCACTTGACCCTAAAGCAACCATCAGTTTCCATACTGTAGCTTTTAACACGTTTTGTGTATCTTCATGAATTTTTTCAAGCTTTTAGTAAACGTTACAAGTTTTTTTGTAGATATACTAAAAAAAAAAAAATCAGTATTTTTACTAAAATTTGTCTGTAAATATATATGTATTGTCGTAGTGTTTACTGTTCCGAGTGCAAAGTGGTTTTCACGTTATGATTAAAAATACTTTTCATCTGAAAAATTTCAAATTTCATTTGTGTAATCTTTAAAACCTCCTAAATAAATATCAAACATTTTTTCCAGAAAACTTTATATCTACCCTCGGTCATTTTGACCGACGTTGTAACTAACACAGAAAGGTTGAAAGTGAGTAGTACTGTTCTATCGTTTTTCGTATTGATCACGAAGTTCCAAGATACTTCTCGTGAGAATTTCAACTTCTATCCTTCTCTCATCTATTTCCTATGTTACTGTTAACAGCTAAAGTAGAAACCTGCTAAACATAAAACAATGAATCACCACTCCTGCCATTAGAATCTTTATGTGATTCCATAACACACCATTATCGGCAGACATTTTGTTCTACCCTTATCTTGTATCATACCATACAAGAACAAATACTATACATATATGGATTATTTTGATTTTACCATATTAATATATATACATAAATAAATAAAAATTACCATATTATTATACTAATGTGTTTTGTTGAAAACAAACACAAGTTTAGTGTAAGTAGCATTCACAAGTAATAATTACATGCACATGAAATATTGAGAGAAAATTGTACGAGATACAAGTATTAAAGGAATTTTACCCCTTTATCATGTCAAAATGAGCTGCACCAGATTACTTTCATGTGTTGTAGTTTACATTATGATTGGTCATTTACCACCCCTCCACAAAGTACAGAATTTAACTTATTTAACTCATTATAATACAGTTATTACTAAGGCAAATCAATTTTTATAGCCTTCAATCTTATTTGTTTACAGAGTCATAAACTAGAAAATCAGACCCACTTGTCACACCATCTCTTTCACAACTTTCTGATAGTTCTCTCGAACATTATTTATAACAAACAGAAAGCCAAAGTTTTAATCTATCAAATGATATTATCTTACATTGTTTTCTGTACAGAGCATTGTCTATTTCATTGTTCACTTTGAAACTTTTTCTAATAGTATTCACATCGACGAGCTTAGCTGAATTTTTAAAGGCTCTTATCACATAATTAGAAAGCCAGATAAAGTATAATAGTTATAGGATATTGTTTGCTTTGTTCGTGTTAATTTCCTGTGTTCTAAGGTGCATTACTTAATTAACAAATTATAATAGTAACAAAAATGTAAAAATTAGAAACTTATTAGGTTATATAAAGAAAAATAATACTAAAAATTCTTCATTAGGTATGTTTGCAAGTTCGACATGGTAACGTGAGCTACATGTTCACCGAGTGATTTACAACTTGCGTGGTAGGATTATTAGTTAGACATGGTTCAAAGGGCAATAAAAGAATAAATTTTAAGTACAAACGTGTAGTTTCAGGTTATAAGTTTGAGTCATTCTAGGAAGAAAAAAGGATAATTTAGATGTATTTCGTTGTTTTTTTTTAATGGTGTTTACGAGGTTGGTCAAATCGACCAAATGCATAGAGTTAGGGTAGAGAAAATAACAAATAAGATACAGTTTTACTGAAAGCAAAGTTTGAAATTTATTTAGGAGGTTTTAGAGATTACGCAAATGAAATTGGACAAATTTCTTATGAATAAAAGTATTTTTCACATTAGCACGAAAATCACTTTGCACCCGGAGCAGTCAACACTTTGACTTCATATATATTCATGAAGAAATTTTTACTAAAAATACTTCATTAAAAATCCTAATATTATGTCTACAAGAGAATAGTAATGTTTACTGAAAGCTTTCAAAATGTCATGAAGATACACAAAACATGAGGAAAGAGTTAATGTGTGTTATACAAGGTAAACATGTTACACAACATCTGTTTAAACAATACATACTATTATTCAGTAAGAACAATGTAAACATGTTACACATCTGTTTAAACAATACATACTATTATTCAGTAAGAACAAGATAAACATGTTACACAACATCT
>NW_013674402.1:10346-24349 GCF_000517525.1 Limulus polyphemus | reverse complement strand
ATTCAGTAAGAACAAGGTAAACATGTTACACAACATCTGTTTAAACAATATATACTATTATTCAGTAAGAACAAGGTAAACATGTTACACAACATTTGTTTAAACAATATATACTATTATTCAGTAAGAACAATGTAAACATGTTACACAACATCTGTTTAAACAATATATACTATTATTCAGTAAGAACAATGTAAACATGTTACACAACATCTGTTTAAACAATACATACTATTATTCAGTAAGAACAAGGTAAACATGTTACACAACATCTGTTTAAACAATACATACTATTATTCAGTAAGAACAAGTAAACATGTTACACAACATCTTATTGTTCTTACTGAATAATAGTATGTATTGTTTAAACTTGTTCTTACTGAATAATAGTATGTATTGTTTAAACAGATGTTGTGTAACATGTTTACTGTAAACATGTTACACAACATCTGTTTTAATTACCTGTAGGCCTGTTGAGGTTGAACAATAGTTCTCTCTACTTCTTCTCTGAAAGCACCCAGTTCTTCTACCTCTAGCTTAGCTTCAAAAGCAGCCAGGGCTTGTTCAGGAAGTATCTAAAGGGAAACAAACAATCAACAGAGACTCCTATTGACAGAAAATAAAGTTCAATATAACAAATAATGTTAAACATAATATGATTTTCATACTAAGTACAGCACAATGTTATACTGTATTTAAGCCTATTTCATTAAAAATACTTTAGAATGCTTTAGCCTAACACATGACATCTATTTGCAAGTTTCTTAGTCTTCACATTGTCTGGACACACACACATCTATAAATTAATTAATTACAGAAAGATTGTGGTAACTGCATATCAGTTACTGTTTTGATTAGTAGCCTATACAATCTTATAAGTTTAACTGTTGATTACCAACTATTTTTTTTCAAAACTAAATACAAGACTGGATAACACACCCAACTTTCATCAAGACCAAGGATTGAATCCTGGCCACAGAAAATAATCCTCCTCTGGACTTCCCTGAATATGGCAGCAGATCTAAGGGTGGCCCTTATCTTCAAACTTCTGAATTTTTAGTGGGGACCCCTGGGATTTGTGAGGATTAATGAAAAATTAATTTGGACCAATTTTTAGCAAAATATGTTAAAAATTTTATGTTTTATTATACGTGGAAAAGGCAGTCCCAGCCTGAAAAATTGCAGTTAAGGTCTGAGCTGTGTGTTTCGATGCCACTAAATCGAACACTGGGAACATGAATAGGGCCCCAGTCCTTCTTGAGAAAAAGTTGGAGAAAAGCTTGCCCCACTTCGCCTACAAGCATTACATCCTCAAGCTGATACTGGAGGCAGTCTCCAAAACTTGAATGGGAACATTAGCTGGGCCAGACATCTTACTCTTCGAGTGCTTTCAGTAAAAGTGGAATTCCTGAACAAGAAAAGGTTCCAGATCAGACTGCGATGGACAACAAAGCTACAACTTCTGCTATTTCGGACATCTGTGATTAAAGTTTTTCATTCACTGAAGAGATACTCCAGACTCAGCAACCCAGAGATGACTATAGGGAAATACTAGAGTTAGTGATGGTTTTTCTAGAAGAGATGTCACTTCAAAGAGTTCAGTTGATGGCTCAGGAGCAATGGTATTGGCCATCTGTGATCTCATCATCAGTTTAACCTCATGGTCAAAGAGAAGCTAGCAATGTGAAGAATTTGCATATTTGTGTCTACCACTTACATCAAAATATGGTACAATGTCAGCCTCCCATTGTCTGCTCCAAGGAATGACATGCAGCTCATCCTGGCTCTTCATGCTTACAAGATCTCAGATACACAGGTGGCCAACACTACACTGAAGAAGTTCAGTTGCCACCTCCTGTATTTGTTTGAGGAATTTGACCATTGTTTTCTTTGCTTTGACAACAAAATATCCGTAGAGACCAAGCGCCACATAGTACAAAGTCTCGAGAACCATGGGTATGGGTATCAGCAGAACAGAGCAACAGTCAAAGGAAAAGATTTGGAGGCAAAGGCAGAAACCCTGATGCCTCTAGCTTTTGGAAATCATGGGCATCAAATTGGACTCCTTCCTCTCCAATGGAAACAAGACAAAGAAACATGTGAGCAGCTCCAAGTCATCAATATAACCGTAGATTGCAGCATGGCCCTCATGGAAAAATAAAGATGGCTTCACACCACAGTGAGGATGAAAAACAGTACCTTCTTTTAGTGGTCAAGGATCAAAGGACGAAATTCTTCCCTGATGTAAAGAAGAGCACCATCACAGTTTTCTTCCCTGATGTAAAGAAGAGCACCATCACAGTTTTCTTCCCTGATGTAAAGAAGAGAGCACCATCACAGTTTTCTTCCCTGATGTAAAGAAGAGAGCACCATCACAGTTTTCTTCCCTGATGTAAAGAAGAGAGCACCATCACAGTTTTCTTCCCTGATGTAAAGAAGAGAGCACCATCACAGTTTTCTTCCCTGATGTAAAGAAGAGCACCATCACAGTTTTCTTCCCTGATGTAAAGAAGAGCACCATCACAGAGTTTCAGCATCAAATACGGGAGCATACTGGCCAATCATTTTTATATTCCATAGTAAATTTGTTTGTAATGAATTTTTTCTTCCTTTTCCTTGAATGTTTTAGAGAGACTTGAATTACATGTGCAGTTTTTTTGTTTGTTTGAGTAGCTGTCTGTATGTGTGATTCATAGGGGTAAAGTTCAAGGGCCAGGAGCAACCCCTTAACATTCTTCAATTTTCTGAAAATTTTGTCTACTTCAGTTTCTGGTCAATCTGCCCCAAATGAACTTCCTATTTTCAGTTTTTACTGCCTGAATACAGACCACCCTACAGTGACATCTATACATTGTTAGGGTAAGACAACACGAGATTTACTAACCTTAAAATAATGGTTATTGGATAAGCCTGGTCCTTCCACTCTACGAACTAACCAGCTGCTCAATGCTGGCACTCTCCCTCGTTTTTTAATAACAAGATGAAAAATGATCCAGTCCCAGATCAGTCTACAGCAACATCGTAACATGGCCACTGAAAGGTATAAACATCAGTTAGTTTTTCCCACAACAAAAGTTCTTACTAATACTTAGTTATTTTATTCAAGTAAGTATTCCTGTAACAATAAAGTAATACATTTCCTTCAAGTAAATACTTATGTTATTTTACACACACAATGTCCTGCATGTATCACACAATGATATTTATGTTGACTTAACCATATAATGAAATACTGGAATGTCAGACTATTTTATTTTTCTTTCCTTGATTAATTCCTTCAATTGGTTTGGTGACTTTAAATATTATTTTCCAGAATACAATTTTTACAAAGAATTTTGTTTTTTCTGTGAGTCTTAGTAACAGTTTTACAGAAAAAACAATAAAATTCTCAGTAACATTATATCCTGAAGAATAACAGTTGAAGTCACAAAACCAGTTGAAGGAATTAATAAACGAGAGAAAATAGAACCGTGATATTCCAGTGGTTTGTTATTCATAACCATAAGCGAATCTTATTGATATACACGCATATACTTATATATAAGATACATATATGACCATTCATTAGCTTCTCATACACTCCTTTCAAGATCTGGGAAAGAGAAGATTATGATCAAAAGCAAAAGGTCTATCCATCTAGACAGTTGGATAACGTTATTAAGATATATTCCTTGCATATATAGGATGCCTAATATCACTATGATAACTAAAGGTCAATCCATCTAGACTGTTGGATAACATTATTAAGATATATTCCATGCATATACAGGATGCCTAATATCACTATGATAACCAAAGGTCTATCCATGTACACGATTGGATAATGTTATTAAGATATATTCCTTGCATATATAGGATGCCTAATATCACTATGATAACTAAAGGTCTATCCATCTAGACGGTTGGATAACATTATTAAGATATATTCCATGCATATACAGGATGCCTAATATCACTATGATAACCAAAGGTCTATCCATGTACACGATTGGATAATGTTATTAAGATATATTCCTTGCATATACAGGATGCCTAATATCACTATGATAACCAAAGGTCTATCCATCTAGACGGTTGGATAACATTATTAAGATATATTCCATGCATATACAGGATGCCTAATATCACTATGATAACTAAAGGTCAATCCATCTAGACGGTTGGATAACATTATTAAGACATATTCCTTGCATATACAGGATGCCTAATATCACTATGATAACTAAAGGTCTATCCATGTAGATGGTTAGATAACATTATTAAGATATATTCCATGCATATACAGGATGTCTAATATCACTATGATAACCAAAGGTCTATCCATGTAGATGGTTGGATAACATTATTAAGATATATTCCATGCATATATAGGATGTCTAATATCACTATGATAACCAAAGGTCTATCCGTCTAGACTGTTGGATAACATTATTAAGATATATTCCTTGCATATAAAGGATGCCTAATATCACTATGATAACCAAAGGTCTATCCATGTAGATGGTTAGATAACATTATTAAGATATATTCCATGCATATACAGGATGTCTAATATCACTATGATAACCAAAGGTCTATCCATGTAGATGGTTGGATAACGTTATTAAGACATATTCCATGCATATACAGGATGTCTAATATCACTATGATAACCAAAGGTATATCCATGTAGACGATTGGATAACGTTATTAAGACATATTCCTTGCATATACAGGATGTCTAATATCACTATGATAACCTGACAGCATCCACGTCACCAAGGCAACAGTGTGAAACATAATCAAGAAGGATCTCTGCCTGTAAAAGCAACATAAGACACGTGTACACAAACTGCTTCCATGACGTATCTGTTCAATGATCACATACCTCAAGCAGCTAAAGAACAAAATGGGTAGTCATGCTATTCTTTAGGAAGACATACTGGTCAAGTTGCTGGATGTAGCACCTATGAATTTCTGTTGTAACAGGCATTGTCCATGTATACTAGGTGGATTAAGTATGGCATTCAAGAAGGAGTGGTGTTCTTTGAACATTACAACCTATCATAGAATCTTTTGCAATAGAACTACACTGCAAGATTATTTTAAAACTGCTGGCCATTAGATAGAGCAGAAATATGTGTGATGACATGAACTGTAACCGAGTGGTGAGGTTCCAAAATAGTTTTAACATAATACTCTGTTGGCTCTTCCTTAATTGAATTGTATAATTACATTTCTGTTTTGTTTTTTTTATAGAAAATCAAGTAATTAATTATCATCATGATTCCAAAAACTGAAATAGTTTTTTTTTAGAAAACAATAATCGAAACTTTCATAGAAAACTTGCTCTACTCAGACTGTAATAGTGAAGTATTACAAAAGTTAAAAGTTCATTTATATCTGAAAAAACTTTCTGTTCCACTAACACAGCTATTAATTATAACTCTTGATTATAAAACTATTACCCAGATTAATGTAACTTACTCACCAATAAGAACTAGTAATGAGCCAACAGGACAGAATAATGCAGCAATTAAAAGTGCTATGACTGGCTGAATGAGGCCCTGTATAATTATCCTCCAGACCAAGGCTTCCAGGAGCAAGAACAGCTTATTACGAGTAGGAGCTGTAACAGAATATGTAGTAATTATGAGATCAACTTCATCTAATTTTTGTTTTGTTTAACATCATGAAAAAAATCTTTTAGTTTATTAATATCCAATAAATATTTAACACTTTAAGCAATATAGAAAAATCCATCAACTATCAGAACTATAAAAGATTAAGATGCAAATAAAATAACCACAACTTTCTAATAAATTACAATATAACTTAATATAATAAATTTACTGCAAATTCAAATTTTACACTTCTGCCACTGTATTTATAAGATTGAACATTCATGTGATGTACGTGCAAAGATACTGTTCTACTCTGGTGATAAAACAGTTCACGGATATCAATAAGATGACTCTCCTCCTACTGAGCCAATGAGAGCAACAAAAATCTGTCCTCTCAATAATTTCAGCCCACTTTTGATCAAGTTTTCATTTTTCTCACCTCAGAGAATTGTCCCCAAAATTTAACTCATCCAGAATGGGCATCATTTTTGTGCACATCAGGAGATTTTTAGTGAGTTACATTCAAAATTTAATTAAACTATTTTTTGTTTATATTATATCAATTATATAGCATAAAATCGTAGCTAATAATCCAAATTTTAATGTTATACAAGTTTTTAGTTGTTAATTTTATACGGCAATATGAAAAAAAAATCCTCTAGTGTGAGAATTGACATTTGTTCTGTAGATATCCCCTCTTCTCTAATTTACTTACCACCCCTCTGGAAATTAGGAAAATTAAGGTAAATTACACATTATAGTGCTGTCATCATTCAAACAAAGCATAATCTTTATAGCCTTCAATTTTATTTAGCTACAGAGCCATAAGATAGAAAATCAGACCCCACTTCCCGTGCCCTCCAGTCACATCCTCTCATTCACAAATTGCCAATAGTTCTCTCTGATGTTTAATACTACATTATTTATAACCAATAGAAAGCCAAGGTTTTAATCTATTAAATGACATAGTATGTTATACTCTTTTCTGTACAGAAAAATTGTCTATTTCACTTCCAGTTAAAATTTTATTTCCACAGGAAACACATTGACGAGCTTAGCTAAATTTTTAATGGCTCTAGTCGCATGGTTAGTCAGAAAAATTGTGCGATATTGTGTGCTTTTTACATGTTATTATTCTGAATTTTAGTGCATTATTTAATTTAAAAAAATATTTAGTGCAGTAATATCATTAGTACAGCAAAAAAAAATAGGGTTAAGTGACATCAACAGTTGACAGCAAAAAAAAAAAGAAAAAGAAAAACATTGATTATAAATAAAATTAGAGGCCTAACATTCCATTTCAGGATTATGATATCTCTAATAGATTTATATTCTATTATATAAATATGATATATTAAAAGATGCAGGAAAACTGCAAATTAATAAGTGTTTTCTAGACATAAATATTATGTGATTTCTAATAATTTACACATGATGACCTTCCACTGCACTGAACCCAAAACACAAAATAAGTTACTACAAACATACCTGGTGAATCAAAGTCATAAAACAGGACCATGGAAAAGTGGAACACCAACGTAGAAACGGGCATCCTAAAATAACAACATTATTTTACCTAATCTTATAGATCAAACTGTTTATTTACTGAAGTTTATTGTTGACTGGCTTAATTTTTTGTTTTATGACATTTCTATCTAAACCATAAGTTTACTTAATATTTTGTGTTGTAACAAATTAATATAATGTTTCCTATATGAAAATTAAAAATTACCATAAAACAAATCCGTATTGTCCAAGTATTTTGTAATTTATTAGGCATTACTACAAATACATAAAAATTTATACTCAGTTTTTATGCATTAGTAAAATTTTGGGAACAAATAATTGATTTTTTTATGTGTTTTGATACGCTTTTCTTTCAAGTTAACTTCATTAACATTTTTGATTACAGCGTTTCGATTAATTTTAGCTATAATATTATTTTTACATTTATGGAAATTATTTTGATCTAGCATAAAATACCCATGCTTAGCTGCAGGATTCTAAGGTCCCCTCATGATTCACAGAGTTCTCAATGCACCAGTCAAGAACCTCCATTATCTTAATTACTTCTATAGCTACCCCAATGAACCAAATCTTTAATTGATTTGTTTTTTGCCATTTTCCAAACTTAATTCAACTCTTTTTAAAAGCGAATAGTTTTAGCTTCACAGATTTGTCTTTTTTCCTCCTACATTTTTATTTGAATTCTTTTCATTCTCCAAATTGTACAATATTCTCTGATTTATATTTTGCTTCCCAGTGACTATGTTGACCAAAAAGAATATTTGGCAGAAAACCTCCATATACTGTTCATTCAGTGAGAATTAGAAAAAAAATATGATGATTTTCTATATACCTTCAGGAAGCATAATTATGGGGCTTAAGGTCAAAACTATGGGGCAAAAATTGGCCATTTTTTTTTCAGTCACATCTAAAAAATGATACCCAGGTGCACACCCTCAGTATGCTTGCAAAGTTTCACGTCTCAAGGTTCTTTCCTCTTGGAGCTATGGTGGTCAAACACACACAAGCTCTTTTATTATTACAGATTGTCAGCTTGGTATATGGATTTACAACTGACCTAGATCTTGTTGGCTAAATCTTGTAAAATATTTTCTGGATTTACAGCCAAGAACAGCAAGGGTAGCCAATTAACAATTCAATGGACTCTAATTACTAAAAGTTTTTATTATATACTGGTTTAGGACATTATGAACTTCAAATCAGTTTGTCAGAGGTTTGGTTTTATTAACTTTGTAGTTCCTAACTATATAGCAACACTATGATTAGAAGTTATAAATAATTAAGGTTCTGTAGTTCTAAATTTGATTTTAGGGGTAAATGTTTACTAAAAACAAACAAGTGTGTTCAATCTGACACTTAAACCAGCCAGTTAGCATTCCATGTCTGATGTGAAATCTCAGTCAGTCCAATAAATGAAAATAATATTCTTTTAAATTTTAAGCTCATAAAAAACTGTGTGTTATAAAAATTTCCGAAACAATCACCGTATATCTCACCAAACTGGAGCACAGTGTAGGTTTGTGATTGTTATAACTTAAAAAAAAATCTTCAAATCTTACCAAACTGGAGCACTGACGGCAATGAGTAATGACACGCCCGAGACCAGCAGGCACACGCATGGGAAGATTAACACTATTAACAAAGTTCCAAGGCCTCCTTTCATCACATAGTTCCATGTCCTGTTGACGTGACGACCAAATCCTTTGCCAATAAAACCTTAACAAAACATAAATGGATGAGGTTTTATATGTTTGCAAGCATCCTTTACGTCCTTTCAAAATATTGTATGTTAATTATAACACGTTGATTTGTGGGTTTGTTCATGAGATAGAGAGGGAAATAGAAGTTCTAGGATTTTACCTGTGTCTGGCCTGGACTCGAACTCTGTTCTAGATTTTGATATATGTCTCCAAAGGATCACAAGCCTTGAACATAATGTTTGAGTCAGTGAAGATTTTCTGGGATATAGAATACCCTAAACCATGAAATAAAATAAATCAGTTATTCTGATGTTTTACAATAACACAAACCAGGGTTGTAATAAGGTAGGGTATTGAACAACCCATGTTCTAAATATTGACAACTTAATTACTGCAACATAAAACTAAGCCTAACATTTATATACTCTGGAGCAGCATTTACACCTGTTTTTCATCAAAATATCCTTCAAAATAAATAGACAGACTAAGAGAGAGAGAGAGAGAGATGGACATGAAACCATTACTTTTCTGAGGTATTACTGCAAATAGATAAAGTTCATAAATCATAATCTCTTCTTATAAACTTTAATTGCTAGTAATAATTGTACATGAAATTAATATTTCAACATTTACACAACCAAAGGATTACTTTTACAAAAAAAAAAAACTGTTCGTGTCTTACTCAAATGGGCCACATTCCTCTTAATAACAACTTGCCTATCAATACACACACATTACTTCTGTATTTATAAACTATACATGTATCGGTTACTTTCTATATAAGCAACTGATCATCCTGTTGGTTTCATTAAGTTCAAGTTGGTCCAGGTTTAAGTACAAAATATGCAGAAACCAATTGTTGGATATTTCATCTTTTGCTATATGATACAGTTTATATGCAGTTCTATGCACATTAGTACACTATTACCATTTACATATATGCTTTTAAATGAAGTTCTGTTAATTTATTAAGATTTTAAAACCATGAGATACAGTTTTGTGTATTCAAATATATGAAATTTGCACGAGGTCTAGATTTAGCTTCTTTACTAAATCTGTGACGAAGTGAGCTTAACATACGCTTTGTACAAACAATTAAGTTTTCCATACAAACAGAATAATGGATCAAGCATAAAAATAATTAGAAAAGAACTCTATTTTCAACAGTCAAACTCCCTCAAAGGTAACTATCACAATAATATTAAAATAGTCATTTCTACTAACTTATTGTTCATATCAAATAATGACTGTGGGCTGAATTAGTGGTAGGTAAACTGCTGAAATGCTAGTTTTCAGCTGCTAATATGTCCCAGTCTTTTAATACTTCAAACATGTGTGACATTTTGAGTAAAAAATACCAGTTTTCAGTAGCTAATCGTTCCCAGCTTGCTTCAAAATGTCTGTCTTATTTACACACGCTCTAAAGAAGGTACATCTGACTTAGCTTTAATAGATATATCATTAGATACACCATTTTCAAAACAGTAAAATAAAGGTACTGTTTTATTGTCTTTTAAACTCACAAAAATGATAATAATATTAAGAATATTGTTTGAAGAAGACACTCATACACATTGACTTGAATAATAAAAGCTCCTTTAATGATACACATAAATAATCCAATAAGTATTACTATAAACGAAAAAAGCGTAGGATAAATGCATTGAGCAAACGAGTCACTGAATTTCAGGTGTAAAACTCAAAACAGAAGTAAACAGACTGACATTAAACAAACAATTCTTTAGATAAAAAAACAGAATTATTTTATCTAATCTCTCAACAAATATCATGAATTAAATAATTATCACTAGAAACAAAGAGACTGATCAACACGTTGTAAAAACATGTCAATAACGGTCGTAACTAAGTAGTGTAGTTTATGTACACTTGTAGATTCTAAAATCAGGGTTAACTCAACCTTTTCATGCTTTGACAGCACCATAATCAGTCATGTAACTCAATAAAAGCTGCAAATCATCTACGGTTCTAGACTTATCAGACATCCCACATATCATACCTTGAATAAGGTGGGAATTTTGTCCTAAACTGTGTGGTAACACAACCAGTTATCAAAAGAAGTTGGAAGAAGACGTGAATGCCTGCTTCAAACATATGGTGAAAACTGATTAAGCATATGATAACATATCAACTGACGCATCAAACCTTTCACTGTCATTGTAAAGATTACATAGAAAATCAACACAACGTTCATGAAACTGGGCAAGTGATAAACCATAACACGTGTTTGGCCTCTCTCATACGATATACTGGAACAGTTGAACTAGACCAAATTGTGTTCACACATCACAGATCTACCCAGAAATTGTTGTAATGTGTGCGAGGGTTCAAAGGTAATGCTTGTTATATTATTGTTTTGTTTTTCAAAATGTCTGTCAGGATCCTCACAAGAGCACTGCAATGTAAACAATACATAAACTCTGTTTTAGTAATCATGAAAAAAACAGTTGCAATTGGCTTCTGATACATACATCACATTGATTCAGCTCAAGATCAGGCATAAATGGCTTGATGGAACAGAGTGCTCTCAGACTAACTGGACTACACCAAGGTACAACAATCTGAAAACAAAAACATTACATTAATAAACTAAAAGAATCTTAAGGATCACATTCATGAATTAATACATGTTAGTCTTCTTAAGGTATTTTATATGAATATTATAGAAACTTAGAATGTATTAGAGGATCTATATATTATATATGAATACACCCAACACCATAATTAACCATACTATCTACTACAGGGGTTCCCTCACATTCTATTATTTAGGCTCCAAATTGCTTGTGTGTCCATAACTTTGTTACAAAATTAACTGTTTTTCAGAAGTAAAAATAAAAGTCCAGATTTTCTGTTTTTAAAGAAAAAAAACATGCTATATTTAAATTTCATCATGCAAATTTTCACGTTGCCAAGAATACTACAAAAAAAAAAGAGATTATTATGAACAGTATATTTCACATATTTCCGGGTAAAGCATCTTTAATTAACAGATATACTATACACATCAACACTTTAGTGTAATTTAAAGCAAGTACCAACAATGGTTTGTCAACCAATACATAATCATTAAACTTTCTAATCTAATTATACTTCTAATAAAATACATATAATCTCAAACTGACCTAACCATCATTAAAGAATGTATATTTTCATACAGATTTGTTTAATCCTTTCTTGACGTGAGAAGTGTCACTAATATCCTCCTGTTATTTCCTGGAAATACTGAGCTAAATCGCATGAATCTTGTGCAAAGTTTTAGTATTTCTTGAAAAAAAAAATCGTTTTATTTTAGTGTTTCTATAATTTTATTATAATGGAAATTTCCAAACTTTTGTTTAGACAGTTTTGAAAAATAAACAACATTAAAAGTACTTCCTATAATCCTAATTTTGTTATTATTATTGATTCTACTGGGAATGCTTGTAGCAACTGTAAGCAGCTTACATTCTAGTAAACGATGTAATCCATTTTACGAATAATAATAATAATAAAAAAAAAGACATATATGCTGTAATGTACATTCATAATTTAAAGAAAAATCAAGCTCGATAATAAAAATTGAAATGAACAAAATCAGTACACAAAACATACTCCAAAAAGGAACATGGCATTCCAAGTCCAGGACCATGTGCGGAAGAAATAGTTCACCCATCGCCAGAAGGGCCACCTGGTTGTTGTGGTTCGCGTACGCTGTTTCTCCACTAGGTAAACAGGCTGTTCACATAAGAATAATTAAAACAAGTTCAAGTAAAATATGCTGTGATTAGTACAATACTTTATAGTAATGCTTTACTATTTTTGAAGGTCAGAATTTTTTTGGCAGTAAATACAATAAAAAAATAATGATCTCATTTTTTGACTGAAAATTTACAAATGAAATATATTTGTTTCCAAATTTTGAATTAAAAACCAGAGGGAAGGCAGCCAGTCATCTGCACCCTACCACCTACATTGACGGATTGACTATCATTCTTATAATTCTTTCACAGCTTAAAAAAATCGTACTTTTGGGGTATTGCATGAAACTTGAACCAAGGTCACCAGCTAAAAAAATCCAAAGTCCTACTACAGAGACAACCCATGCCCTTTCTAAATGAAACACAGATAGTAACTTTCAAAAACAAATCAATACAGACGAAACAAAGATTTTAACTTTCAACATAAAGTCACTGCAGTAAAAATACACTGCTCATTACTTAAGTCAAGTCAGCAAATTTTAACATTTGGCACAAAGTCACTGCAGTAAAAATACACTGCTCATTACCTAAGTCAAGTCAGCAAATTTTAACATTTGACACAAAGTCACTGCAGTAAAAATACACTGCTCATTACTTAATTCAAGTCAGCAAATTTTAATGTTTGACCCAAATTCACTGCAGTAAAAATACACTGCTCATTACTTAATTCAAGTCAGCAAATTTTAATGTTTGACACAAATTCACTGCAGTAAAAATACACTGCTCATTACTTAAGTCAAGTCAACAAATTTTAACATTTGGCACAATGTCACTGCAGTAAAAATACACTGCTCATTACTTACGTCAAGTCAGCATATTTTAACATTTGGCACAAAGTCACTGCAGTAAAAATACACTGCTCATTACTTAAGTCAAGTCAGCAAATTTTAACGTTTGGCACAAAGTCACTGAAGTAAAAATACACTGATCATTTCTTAAAAGTTTTTCTTTACCTGATTTGGATCTGAACGAGGATGAGCCAAAGATGATGACGTCCTGCTAATAGCTGTCTGCACAACTTCAGCTACTCCCTGAAATACACGCCTGACTCGCCATTGTTGTGGACACCATATCTGCGTTCGCCAGTGGTACACTCGAGTTGGATTTCTCACTCGGCTCAATTCTTGCTTGAGAACAGGCTCTCGCTGGAGTAAGAAGAGGAAACAATGAACCACTGATAATTATTATGCTAAACATTCACAAGATGATCTGAACTAGCCTACTAAATATTTCATTTTGTAATCATTGAACAAAAGGTAGTTTATCTATACTTCATTGATTTACCATCTCACAGAAAAGCGATTCCACGAGTCATCTTTACACTGTACATTGACGAGCCACTAGTCTAACTACTGCATAACAAAATAAAATATGGTTTGTTTTTGAATTTCGCGCAAAGCTACACGAGGGCTATC
>NW_013674402.1:2323-9346 GCF_000517525.1 Limulus polyphemus | reverse complement strand
ATTCGAACCCACGACCCTCAGATTGCGAGTCGAGCGCCTTATCCACCTGGCCATGCCGGGCTAAAATATGGTACTGAAATGTTTTCCCAATGTATATATATTCTAACTAAATAAATCAAAATAGTTTTAGATAAAACCACAAATTTTACTCCCTTATTATTTGGTGATGGGCTAAAAAATTACAAATTCTATCTATCTTGTTTGAATATATATATTAAAAACAAATACTCACCAGTGCCCTATAACCACTACACTAACTTAACGTAAATATTACAGACAACTTTCTTAGAAAATCTTAGACAAATTCAAATATAATAGTTCATGAACGTAATTGTATATATGTCACAGTAATCAGTAAAAGTACACAACTTGGGTTTTTTTGTTTTTTATTGTAACAAATATAACTTTTTTTTGTACCTCTTGCATGAATATCAGATCTCGTTGGAGAAAATACGTGGCCTGTTTGAGGTTGTGGTTACGACTTAAGATCAAAGCTTCCTCGTGTGCATTCCACTCGTGATCTTTAGTAAACCTTTCCTGCCAGTCAAAAAACAAAGACATAAAAAAAAAACCTAAAGAACATATCATTTACTATAATATGTAATTCTTATATTTAAAATTAAATACCATTAACATAAAATAGAAAGCTAAAAGTAAGTTTATGTTAAAACCACATGTGGTTTTATGGTAAAAAAGTACTTCAAGTATTTTATTATTTCATTAATCTTTCAACAAACAAACTTTATGTTAATATTACAAAAACTGTTTTGTTCCAAGCATTTGTATGTTAACTACAAATGAAAGTTTTCAAATGATATTAATTACATAAAAATAAACTGATAGTTTACGAGACTTTATACCACCAAATAGTATTTTTATGAAGCATTCACTTCCATACCTGCAAACTTTGGAACATTAGAGTGAAACCTTCTTCATACTGAAGTCTAAGTTACAAGATGGTTTCAGAAGTGTTAGTTAACTTGTAGAAGACTAAAAACATATGGTATTAACTGCAGTTTTTCTGCTTTGCTCTGTTACTAAATGTTTCTGCCATCTTGAGTATATACTAAACCCTTTTACAGCTAAACCTACTGACTGATAGTTTAATGTCAATCATCTAAACCAAACCCTTCTGCAGCTAAGCCTAACTAACACTTTAATGTCGATTTTGTACACCAAACCCTTCTAAAGGTAAGTCTGCTAACTAGTACTTTAATGTTAATCATGTAAACCAAACCCTTCTACAGGTAAGTCTGCTAACTAATACTTTAATGTCAATCATGTACACCAAACCCTTCTACAGGTAAGTCTGCTAACTAACACTTCAGTGTCAACCATGTACACTAAACATTTCTGCAGCTAAGCCTAATAACTTACACTTCAGTGTCAACCATGTACATTAAACCTGTCTGCAGCTAAGCCTAATAACTTACACTTCAGTGTCAACCATGTACACTAAACCTTTCTGCAGATAAGCCTACTAACACATTAGTGCCAATTATGTGGGCTAATTGATTTAAAACTAGTTTGAGTTATTTTTTTAAATGTACACCAACAGCTACACAAAAGGCAGTAGACACAATCCAATCCCTTTTCCTCCTATTTCACTGTGCTTAATGATTTCTGAAAATTCTTTGCGTCTCTGCAATACATAAAAGATCTTTTGTCACCAACACTACTCCTTACCCTACCTGTAAACTACAATCATGACTTGGTTTTGTTTCAATAAGGAACTCCAAGTTAAAACTATGTTACAACTGCACCATTACTGATATATATTTTTTAATCATTATGAAAGGTGGATGCATTGAAGAGTTACAAGTCTGCATATTTCCTGTGGACTTGGGCTTCTTTTGTCTTACAGTTGCTTTAAAATTTGTTGCTATTTTATGCTACTATAGATTTTTAACACAACCACATTGTTTAACATTGGCTGGTTGACCAGTAGCTTGATTGTGTTGCAAAGTCTGGAACTCTGATGCACCGTATCGATACAGTATCCTACTCTGTCATTAAATGTTAGACTACATACAAACAATTCACATTTATGATTAAAAACCAATGCAAAAAGTACGTTTATCATAATCTGTCATTCTTTGTTTTCAATTGTACAATAAGTGGACAGAAACAGTCAACAAAATAACTACTCTGAGATTCAATCATGGTGGTCATCATTAATAATAATCCAACTTGCACTATTAATTTTATTTATTTACTATATTTTTACAAAATCTTAAATACAATTCATTGTAAAAGGGTAGCTAAATCATACATTTTATGGCCAAATCACAAAGTTCACAAGCATGCACATCTTGTCCAATGGAGACATTGAACTGTATTACTGTTTCTTCTTGATTGGATGAAAGATTGCGTATTCACAATTCCTCAGAAATTTTAAACATTTTCTTATAAAGATAATTTCACAATGAATGTGTCCTATTCAGAACACTTCTGTAAAACATTATATACAAGTTTCTTTCACTGATCTACATCTTTTCACAACTTTGTGAAACATTATACAAACACTCACACTTTCTTTAATAAACCATGTCTTCTCACAGTATTACTATGAAACATTACAGGAATTACAGTAATTCTTGTTTCATGACAAGATCGACCGTATTCTAACAGCATAAGTTCCTTTATAGTTAACATTCTTAGTAGACCGATCCACTGCAACTTTCCATTAAATAGAGTTCCTTTATAGTTAACATTCTTAGTAGACCGATCCACTGCAACTTCCATTAAATAGTTTTTTTTTTAAAGAACTTGCTTATTCTATTAAAATAAATTTTATTAATATGGACATTGTTTTTCAGAGTACCAAACTTAATACACAACCATGACTTTTCTAACTGTTACAACTCATTAAAGTGTACACAGGAGATATCACAATGTCATGAGATGGTTACTTCTACATGTTAATGGAAGATTAGTAACATTCAAACAAAGATTATAAGACTGTTTCTTGATGGTTATCTGCTGGCAATACCCACTACCTTGTGATATCGAAGTAATGCACCAAACTGTGATGGTGAATCCCGTTATCTGTTAGTAGTCTTAGAGTTGATAGTGGGTGTTGCCAGCAGATAGCCATCAAGAAACAGTCTTATAATCTTTGTTTGAATGTTACTAATCTTCCATTAACATGTAGAAGTAACCATCTCATGACATTACACAATATACTCTTAGACTGACATACGGAGTAGTGTCCCCTTGTGGAACAGTGGTAAGTTTATGGTCTTACAATGCTAAAGTCTGGGGCTAATGTTTCATTATTTACACCATCAAACAATGAGAACTCACCTGTGCATATCTTACTCTTTCTTGAACCCATGGTTGTATTAGTGACAAAATCGGATGGCTGATACCGAGATTTCTTTTTAGCTGAAGAAAATATTACAACACATTATTTACAGTATCACATGTGTGAATGTCATTGTGACAACATATCATGAAAACCTAAATGGGGGCAGCCTTAAGTTGATTATACAAATATTCTATTGTCTATTCTTTGGAGAAATAACTACCATTACTTGAGACTAATTCCTGAAACTACTAACTACCATTACTGAGACTAATTCCTGAAACTACTAACTACCATTACTTGAGACTAATTCCTGAAACTACTAACTACCATTACTTGAGACTAATTCCTGAAACTACTAACTACCATTACTTGAGACTAATTCCTGAAACTACTAACTACCATTACTTGAGACTAATTCCTGTAACTACTAACTACCATTACTTGAGACTAATTCCTGGTTTTTGCAACATTGTTGTATGTCCTTTAGGTTTAAACAATATGTTTCAACACTTTCAAATAATTATTGTTTTTATGAATTTTATTCACATATTTACTTAGCCAATTTAACGTGCAACTTTGTTTTTCTTTCCATAAATATTTACAGTCTCAATCTAATACAAGTCACAGTTTTTTAAGGTTGATTAAATCATCCACAAAGAATATTATCAGCTGGATATTTGTAGAGTTCACTGCTAAGCAAGTCAGTTTCAGTGGAGTGTGTTGTTAAATGATCACTGCTAGCTTTACTTACAACAATGTTGCAAAAAACAATAATGATCACTTCTAGTATTACTTACAACAATGTTGCAAAAAACAATAATGATCACTGCTAGTTTTACTTACAACAATGTTGAAAAAACAAAAATGATCACTGCTAGCTTTACTTACAACAATGTTGTTATTAAATTGAAAATAATGTGGTCTAGAACTTGACCACTCTTAATCATCATGAACACCAAGCAAAAGAAATAAAAAAGTTAACAAAAAACACATTTATATCACCTCTTAAAACATGTTTACAGAAATGAAGAAAAATAAAACAAGTTATTTAAAAGTAAACTACACAATAAAATGGAAATATTAAACTTGTAATATACCTGGTCGATTCTGTGATTCAACTTTTCCCTGACATTTTCTACCGCACGCTGCATGAGGATTACAGACTGGGATTGTTCGATTAATAACTGGCCTGAAAATTTAAAATGTTTTCATCATCAGCTTATCTTTGTCTGAGGGTATTTAATCTAAAACAAACCCTAATATAATTTTCACTTAAGTAAAAATGTTTTCAGGATTATAATTCAATAAGTTATTTCTGGAACAAATTAAACCTCTCTCTCTTTTATCTCTTCATTTATTCATAGGTGCAAGTTAATATCCAAACTATAATAAGAGTATATTATTTTTTACTTTTTTAATGCCTGTAACATCCCAGAGATTGGTAGCAAAGTAAACATATAAAGCTAGTTGATGTTACAATAATTTTTGTTTAGAACTTAAAAGTTTACTAAAATTTAATAAATTTGTACAAAACTATCTGTACAGCTATATAAATATACTTATGTATAATTAAATATTTCAGATGAAGTTCAATAACAGTACATCTTTCATATGAACATTAATAATAAAAGCTACGAGAATATTCCATGTTGTAATATATATTGTATAATATAAATAATCCTATAATACCAACAACATGCTTATCCACCTTTTGATAACTTTCAACAATATATAATTGTCTTAACATTTTGCATGAAGAAAAATTTATCGTTAAAAAATAATAGTGGCAACAAATTCTGCTATAATTACAGAAAACGCATCAAATCAAATTTACACGAGGTACAATTTTGATGCTTACCGATGCCTTCACCAAGTGCTTGTATATCAGGATGGATGAGAAGTGTCCTGAACACTCTGCTAGTGTACTCATCATGAACAGCAGTGTTGGCTTGCTGTGAATAAAACAATACTGACAGTTCTAAGAACTATTACTATATATGAAAAATAAAAATTAGTTCTATGGATACAGTGACGATATTGTTACTCTAAAATTACATTTTTTTATTTTATGAATTCTTTTTTGGTACAAGGATTCCCTGTTTAAAAGAAATTCTTGATTGTAAATAAGTAGACAGCAATGAACTATTTATCATTCCCTTCACAATAGTATTAAATCCAATATCTAAGCAGTTCTAAAAATGAACAACCACACGTACTATAAAAACACAAAATAAAATTATTTTAAAGAAAAAATCACAACTTTATTAGATGCTGGTAGTTCCAACTTTTATCATTTAACAAGGACTTAATTATGTCCTTGGGATGGGTGTTTCCCATTGGTTAACTTGCCAGACTCTCGATCTGTAGGTCTAAGTTCCATTACCAAAGTGCTTTGCACTTTGAGGTTACGGGTGCATTATAATAAGGGTGGTTATCAAAACCCACTTTTTTTTTTGTCAGAAAAGAATGAAAATGGCAGTGGGTGATGTTGACTCATTGCCCTCCCTCAGTATATCAGTTCAAAATTAAACCAAGTTGTGTGTAAAAACATCAGACTTTGATTAAGAGGACACAATCAACACAGAAACATCCCAGAAGATAACAGCAGATTACTAGCCAAAACAAGTTAATAATTAGTATCTTATTAAAGATTTAATAATTAAAAACTAAACTTAGGTGACTGTATAGGCTACTAACCATGAAACAATTAATACCCGATCACCTTCCTGTAAGTACAAACCAATAAATTTTCACCATAAAATCTGCACGCACTAAAACACACAAAGCCATTGGTTGTTTTGATAGAACAACGGGAAATTTAATAGTTATAGGCAAACGATTATCTCTCTCTCTGACTGTATTATATATGCATTTCATTAGTTGTCATACGATAAACTTACAGCTTAAGTCTGTTTTCTAACCTTACAAAAACACGAGAAAATGTACACATTAAAAGTATACTGAAGGAAAATGTTTAAATCGTAAATAAATTAAAATCACAGATTTTTCAGATCATAAAAAAAAAATCCATACCTTTTCTATTTCTTCTTCAGACAATTTTTTTGCTGGAATAAAAATTATACGAATGATATAATCAGTCAGTATTGTTTAAAAACATTCCCAACATTTTGAAAAAAACAACAACATTATTTTATAAAATAATTATTGAAATTCTAGAAGTACTCAACAAAGTTTAGAAATAACACAATGACATTTTTTTATATTCCATACCTAGCTATGTTATACTTGCACATGGAAAAATTCCAAAATAAATCAACAATAAATGTATTTAGAAACTGATAAATTAATTTTCTGGCTGCTAATAATTTTCAGTGATTTCACACCTTTTTATTTTTTCATGCTTAAGTGCCATATGTACTAAAATGTGACCTAAATAAAAACATTCATGACTAATTCACTAAAGAAAAATTACATGCATATCAAAGCATGTACGTGGATATGCATGCATATCAAAGCGTGTTACTGAGATGTGAATATACATGCATATCAAAGCATGTAAGTGGATATACATGCATATCAAAGCGTGTAGGTGGATATACATGCATATCAAAGCGTGTATGTGGATATACATGCATATCAAAGCATGTAAGTGGATATACATGCATATCAAAGCATGTAAGTGGATATACATGCATATCAAAGCATGTAAGTGGATATACATGCATATCAAAGCATGTAAGTGGATATACATG
>NW_013674402.1:0-1485 GCF_000517525.1 Limulus polyphemus | reverse complement strand
ACAAGTAATTAAGAATAATGAGCCACAGGAATTTTTTATAACATATCTTAGTATAATTTTGTTTAAGAATAATGAGCCACAGGAATTTTTTATAACATATCTTAGTATAATTTTGTTTAAGAATAATGAGCCACAGGAATTTTTTATAACATATCTTAGTATAATTTTGTTTAAGAATAATGAGCCACAGGAATTTTTTATAACATATCTTAGTATAATTTTGTGACCATCATAATCAAGGTAATTTCAATACAAAAGGAATTCATACCCTTTTTTTTCAAATGATTTTATCATTTAAAACAGATAAGTTTAAGCTAAGTTTCAAAATTGGTATGACTTGCCTCTAAACCATAAATCATGATGGTTTTATTACAGAAAGGAGTCTTGGAGTTGATTGGGAGGACAGAAAAGAGTCTTGGAGTTGATTGGGAGGACAGAAGATAATCTTGGAGTTGATTGTGAGGACAGAAAAGTCTTGGAGTTGATTGTGAGGACAGAAAAGTCTTGGAGTTGATTGGGAGGACAGAAAAGTCTTGGAGTTGATTGGGAGGACAGAAGATAATCTTGGAGTTGATTGCGAGGACAGAAAAGAGTCGTAGAGTTGATTTAATATGCACAAAAAAACAACCCTCACATGATGGCTTTAGGGGACACGTCATTTCACACAGAAAAACTATACCAGTTAAATGTGTTAATATGTATCAATTTTAAAATGGCACTTTCATTTTTCTTATTGGTCTAGAAAAATGAGAAAAGGTTTACCTTTATTGAATAGCCTAAGGTCAATTTCATGGTCTTTTGGGGTTTGGTATATATATGGTACAGTAGGTGGTTTTTCATTTTCCTAAAGAAAATGTTAAAAATTCTCACAATTAACTACAACTTAAAAAAAAAAAGTCATATTAGGATGTTTATAAGATGTGTGGAAAATTATATATTACATAAACAAATACATATTATCACTTGTAATGACTGCTCACATATTTTGCCGAGCATAATTTGTATGTAATAAGTATACCCTGAAACTTGCACTTGTCTCATTTTGTATCCAGGTTCTTGATATAAAACATTTGTTTGGAAAACAATTTATTAAATTGTACTTGTTTTCATGACAAAGCTTCTAAAGCCATCTGTCATCATCCCTAATTTTAAACTAATGACCAAAGGGAAGGCAGCCAGACAACAGTATCCTACCACCCACACTAAAGCATTGACTATCACCCTTATAACACACCCATACCTTAACATATGGGAAATATTTTGTGTTATTCCAATTACATAGATTCAAACTCAGTTCACCAGCTCCAAAATCCAAAGTTCTACCACAGTCATCCCACACCCCACAGTTTATTGAAAGTAGGGCAATCAACACAACAACACAGTGTGAAAGTTTCAGTCATCCCACACCCCATACTCTATTGAAAGTAGGGCAATCAACACAACAACACAGTGTGAAAGTTTCAGTCATCCCACACCCTACACTCT
>NW_013674401.1:21980-29268 GCF_000517525.1 Limulus polyphemus | reverse complement strand
CTTGTGTCGTTAAAGTTTCGTCGAAACGAAGTTACGGAAAAATCAATTAACAAACGGAGACGTAACAATATCAATCAACATATGCAAAAGTCAAATCAGCAAATGCTTGAATTTAACATAAAGCTAGAAGAAAAGCATGACCAACGAGTCCTAATTACAAACTAACAAATGCAAAAGGGTAGTGAAAAGATAGATCAACAAACAGCAATAAATATCGGCAAATAAAGGAGTTTATTCAACAGATGAATTATCAAGCACAAATAATGATGGATCAAATCAATGAGAAGTTTATTAACAAGATCAAAGGCTTGAATTTTTAAAAGGTGCTATGCGAGAGTAATTTAGAAGAAACCTTAGAACAACATGTCCAACAGTAGAGTAAAGACAAAGAAAAACAAAAACGACAGCAGATTGAAGTCTTACGTCAGTTAGGTCATAGAACAGGTAGGCAAATGTGTGATCAGGCAGAAGAGTTTAATAAGAAAATTTTGGAATTAGAGAAGAGAGTTAGGCACATCTATAGTGACTCAACCTGAACATACAGTATTTCAACATTCTCCAGTCAGTTCATATTACTGACGAAAGAAGAACAGCCCTTACAGGACACTCCTGGACTCAGCCCTTTTCAAAACCTTTCCATCCATATAATCAGGGTAGAATTCAAGAGTGAAAGCAGCTTCAGGAGTTTGATGGATCAATTTTTTGGAATGCACATTTCACTCAATTCTAGTTGTTGGCTAAAAGTAGCGGATAGTCAAAAGAACTGTGACTCAGTTTGTAACTAGCCTGAAAGGGACAACTTTAGAAGTATTGGATCACCTGTCAGTCCATATCTAGCAAGATTAAATATCTCTAATTATAAATTTAGGGCGAAAGTTTGGGGCTATATGCTAAGAAGAGGCATATCGAGCCAAGTTCAGAACAAGGGGAGACAACACTGGGAAGCACTACAACAGTTGATGCAGGAACTAGAGAATCTTACCCATTATGCCTATCCAGCTGTGGAACCAAGCTTCTTGCAAATGTTGTTACGAGATCAATTCCTTTACGCTCTAAAGAATGGCAAATTAGAAATCCACAAGCTCGACTGTCAGTGTTCAAGAAGCTACAGCCAACAAAACAGAATGATTAGTGGTGACAACAGGAATAGTTTTACAGATAGACAAGCTAGAAACCAGGAAATTTGAAAAACAAAATAGGAAAACTTGGTGATATAGGTGAACAAAGCTGTGGAAAAGATGGGTTTTGGTCAACTAGAAGAAACGATACTCAATAAATCATCTGAAACAGGAAAAACCAGAAAGACAACTAAAATATTGAGTGGTATAACTGTGGGAAAAGGTGTCATTACAAGAATGAATGTTGGTTTATGAAGAAGATAGGCGTTCCAGAGAGGTGGCAGCAACTGTTAAACCATTGAGGTCTGCTCTTGTAAGGCTCAGACCAGCCAATGTTATACCTCACCCACGAAGGGTGGAGAGGAAAACACTTATGTGTATGGCAGCAGAAATCAAGTGACTGTAGATACTGGGTAGAATCAGAAGTCTTAAGGCAGGGGTATTTCCCAGACTGCGAAAAAAAATTTAGTGAAGTAACTGGACACTTATGGCCATTGAATGGTCCTTGAGAAGTTAATTTGAATATTCAAGAATGTGTGATCATGCTGAAAAGTCTATACTACAGACATAGAAAATAAATTGCCTTATTAAAAGTGGGTGCAAACTTAACTTTGAAGAGTTGGCACTGGAAATTTACGGGGTAAAGCTGCTACTAAGGCTGTTGAAGCAAGAAAACCTACTTAGAGAGCTAAGGTAATAGTAAAAATGGTATAGCCATCTTCCCTGAGTCTGAGATGGTAATTTATTGTGACACCACTGGTTCTGAATTCAAGGAATCTATAGATGTGGAGAAACATCCTGATGCGAGATTTTCAGATGGAATATTGGTTGGGGATACCATGGTGGATCCCAACTAACAATGTTTTCCTATAGTTGATGAAAGTTTCTCAAATAGTGCTCAGAAGTTGAAGAATGGACAGTGTGAACTGGTAGAAATTGTGTATCTTGCAACAATGTAACTGTCAGTGAGCCTAGAGAATAAAATTAACTGGAGATCTCCCAGTGAATCTACAGGAGTTGTATGAGCAAAACTGTATGTATTTGTAATCGATGGAGCAGCAAGAAATGAAAAAGTCAATGCAAATATTTTCTCCAAAGAACCAAATGATTTTGACAGTACCTACATTACAGAACATTGAATATATACTGGTAACAAACACTAAAATTACTTCCTTTGGGAAAAAGAAAAAACTGAAGATTGTCTAGGATATCAATCATCAAGCACTATTGAGAAGTCACAAACTCCGTGGTCTTCAAATGTTTCTACTGATGAGAAAGATGTATCCACCCATTGTTATATTTATTGCCATGATCCTAATGGAATTACAGTTAAGGATTCATATCCTCTTCCAAGGATTGATGACACATTGGAAGCTTTGATAGGCACCAAATGATTTTATATCTTAGATATGTACTTGGGCTACCATCGAGTGAAGATGGCAAATAAAAATATGTAGAAAACATCATTTTCCTTTGGAGGATTATACCAGTTCTAAGTGACGTCTTTTGGGTTCTGTAATTCAACAACATTTGAACGACTCATGGTACTCACAGTGGATGGTCTACATTGGAAAACCACCTTCCAAAACGAAGTAAAAAACTACAAGAAGTTTTCCAATGGTTACACAAAGTTAACCTCAAATTACACCCAAAGAAATGTCAGTTATTTCAGAAGGAGACAAAATATCTAGGACGTGTTAGTGAGGATGGTGTGGAAACAGATTTTGAAAAGATAACTGTAACTAACAATTGGCCGTGACCTAACAAAATGAGTCAGCTAAGAAGTTTCATTGGCCTGTGTTCTTACTAGCAAAAGTGCGTTCCAGGATTTTCAAACATAGCCAAACCATTTTTCAATCTAACAAATGATGGATAACTCTCAACAGGTTAAAAAGGCCCTGACGTTAATGCCTGTCTTAGCATTCCCAGATCCAGACCCAATCATTCATACTAGATACAGATGCCAGTAATTGTGGTATAAGAGCTATCCTATCACATATATAACACGAAGAAGAGAATGTAATAGAATATTACAGCAGAACATTGAGCACGTTTGAATGTAATTATTGTGTTACTATAAAATAACTGTTGGATATGATGAGTATTTTACATAATTTCGTAATTTTCATCATTATTTGCATGGAAAAACCATTGCTGATTCAGACAAATCATGCTGTTTAACACTGGCTTCATAGCCTTAAAAGACCCAAGGGACAATTAGCATTACCGTTACCAGATCAAATACCGTGCAGGTTGGGCTCATTGTAGTGCAGACAATCATTGTCAATAACATTGCACAGAAGAATGCAAGCATTGTGAGAAAAAAGAACAACATTATATGTGTCAACAAGTTGCTGTTTCCAGAAGTAGTAATCCAGATACTGAGTTGTTCAAAAGACCAAGATATGAGACCCATTATCACACACACATGGAGGAGTCACCAGAAAGGCTAGCATGGGAGAAGATATCTTACAAAAACCTGAAGAACAAATCATACAGTACTCAGTGGAACATGTTACATATGCATTCTGGTATACTGTAAAGAAGATGGGACAAAAGGGTATTGGCAATCAGGAATTCCAAAGACAATGCAAGCAGCCATTTTCTTAGAGTAACATGATGGAATCTCAGAATGAAGAAGACACTTGGTTGATTTCAGGAAAAGTTCTACTGGAGTGGCATGAGATAAGATGTAGAGGAATAGTAATGATCATGTAAAGTATGTGATGCAAACATGGGGCCATCTAAATTGAAGACTGCAATGCTCAAACTGTACCAAGTTAGAGCACCAATGGAAAGACAGGCAATTGACATCATATCACTCCTGTCAAAAGCCGCCACTGATAACAGGTATATACAGGTAGCAATGGATTATTTTACAAAGTGACCAGACACTTATACAATCCCAATCAAGATGCAGCTACAGCTATAAGTGTTGGTTAATTAGTTCTTCACAAGCTTCGTCTTACCCATGGAACTTCATTCTGGCAAGGGAGTAACTTTGTGTCAGCAATGTTTAAGGAATGCTGGAAATTACTGGATATAAAACATTGACGTTGTTTGGTGAAATCTTAAGTATTCAGTTTTGGGATTTGGAATCATTTTGATTAAGATTTAGATATATATATATAGCCCAGTAAATTAAGTTTTTACAGGAGTTCTATGGTTTCTTTAGTGAGTAAATCAAGATTACAACATCAGAGAAACAATTTTATTACGTAACCGAAAAACTACGTAGTTAGGCCTGAATCCGTTTTTGTTTGGGAATGTTAAATATTTTGTGCAAGTGGTAAACCAGTTATTCAAATCAGTGTAAGGACTGTTCATCATTGTTTTAAGTGAACTTTTTAACAATATATAGAAGGAAGTAGGCTAGAGAAAGTTCTGGAGTAAATGAGTTGGTTAGTTATTTACTTTGGTTAGTTAAGTGCATTGAATATTAAGTTTGTGTTTCAACGAAAAAAATGGAGATACGAGAGAATTAGCAAATAAGTGAAACTATCTGTTTAGCGTTTACTACCTTCGGGGAAAGGCTATTGCAATCGGGTTCGTGTGTGTGTGTGTGTCATTTATATTAGATAACGTCAAATTGTATCTTCGAAAACTCAGAAAATCCTTCTCAGATCCAGAATGATCAACGATCCAGATCATTATAACTATGCTTCAAAGTGATCTAGAATCTGGATCCGACCAAAGTTTGGGGGGGGGGGGGGGATTGTTCCATACTGACTTCCCAGCTTATGTAAAATTTTTGTGTTCAGTGGTCTATTAGTTTTCTAGATACGCGCGTGGAAACACAGACAGACAGCATGAGATCTCGAAAAAGAGCGGCGGGGCGAGAGTATGAAATCTCTCTGATTACTCTTGTAACGGATGTAAGTTTACCTGTGCGAGGTAGTTTCATTAATCGCGAAATTTGAAGTTGAAAAAATGTTTGCTATCAGTAAGTAGACTGGATTTTCCATTATTTGATCAGCAAGTAAGTGAAACTACTTGTTTAGCGCTTATTGTGGAGTTAAGTTTATCGGTGTGTGTTAGTTAGGCTAACCGCGGAATCTGAAGTTAAATAAATGTTTACTGTTGGTAAGTAGGCAGGACTTTCCATTACTTAATTAGCAAGTAATTAAATGATAACAGTAATTATTATTATTTTGTTTATTGAAGTATGCGAAAAAAACCACCCGTTCAATGACAGAGACCATTAAAATAAACTATTAGAAATACCTCTGAACTATACTGTTGCGTCAGAGAGGTCACGTGACTAGTGTCACGCCACGTTTTCTAGAAATATCCTGTTCCTAGCATTTACTAGATTGGGGGTAGTCTGGTATATATAAGATGGTCACAACGTGAAGGAACAACAGTGTAATGAGTAATTGAACTGCAGTCAGAGAGTATGTAATTGAGTATTGTTGAAGTCGAGCACGTGAGACGTTTGTTATAGCGCGACTGTTGAAATTAAGTGTATCGCAAAGTTATATTCAGAAAGAATAAACCAGTTTTATTAAGAAAGGACTTGTGTCGCTAAAGTTTCGTCGGAACGAAGTTACGGAAAATTAACTAACGACTGGAGGCGTAACAATACCTATAATATTTAACATGTTCAAAATATAAGGATAATAACTTTGTATCATAAATAAATGTTTATAATCATAAGCTATAACATTTTCTTCTTCTTCTGAAATACAGGGAACAAGGCTTCCAAACGTTTCTTATTAAATTCTTAAACAAGGAATCTTGTCCTAAGGACCTCCAAAGCTGAAGATTTCCCAGACTGCCACAGATAACTTAAACCATGAGCAACGTTAGTGACAATCCAAGAACAATATGGACATTTATTTATATTTTTGTAATAACAATAACATGGGAGTCATCAGTTGCCACTCTAGAAAATAAATTACTTCTAGTGTTCAACGAAATGCAAAATTTAGAGCCTATGACAAGCAATCGGCATCATAATAAACTATTAATAACGAAACGTTCAGAGTTAAAACCCGATGGTGTTGTTTTGCAGCCATCCCAGAACAACAGAGTAAAACAACAGAGTAAAATTAGGAACATTAACCAACTTGTCGTAAACCTATTAGGAAATTCAACGCTTCAACGGATGAACGAAAGCAGGACCTCTAGTGGTGAAGATGGTCATTTTAGTAGTTCCAATTTGGAGAACCCTGATTCTGATTTTTTAAATATCAATATCAACAACAATTTGCTAATGAATAAAGTGAACGAGTCGAGTGAACAAACTCCTCCTAGTGATACATTTGTGGACACTGTGTTGATTCCTGACAAGAACAGAATTCACAAGCAAGATGTTGGAAGTAAGTCAATCACTATAATCAACTAACTATTTTTAGGATAAGGAAAACTAGTGAGTAAGGAAAATTTTGCTACTGCAAAACTTAAAATTTCAGACATTTATTACACCTTACACACTTTAAATAAAAGCCTAACTATGATACACATAACTTGTTGTTCTGTAAGAAAGTATATCAATTGTTGATTCATTGTTTTGTATTAACACGTTGTTATGTATTGTTGATCCGCTGTCTTACATTAACATGTTGGCATGCATTTTTGATTAGCTGTTTTATATTAACATGTTATCCAATGTTGATTAGTTGTTTTTTATTAACATGTTGGTATGTATTGTTGTTCAGTTGTTTTGTATTAACTTGTTAGTATCCATTGTTGATCCACTGTTTTGTACTGTGACGTGTTCTGTCACTGGACAGGCTCATTTGAATTTTTATAGTAAAAATAATACCAAGTTCAGTCCACGTAACGGTAACTATTTGACGCAAGTTTTAGGACAAAGTTCTACAACTTTTGAAATTACTGTAGGCCTAATACACTAATATAGTTGAACAGAAATTTACTTGATTAATACTGTTACGACAGCGGAAGTCACGCGACGCTGGAAGCATGGGCTTTGCAGTTTCTAGAAGGATCATGAATTTTCTTGGCAACTCTAGTTGGTTCGAGGCGCCCTATTTTTAGCATATAAGCCTGGCGAGAAAAACCAGCTCGATTGGACAGATAAAATCGCAGAGATAGGCAGATAGATTGAAGATAGAGATAATTGAGTTAAGCGAACAGTAGGCACCGTAAGTAAAGTGTGTGAATCACTGCAATTTATAGCGTGTGTTATAAAGGTTTTTAAGTTTAAA
>NW_013674401.1:19728-20922 GCF_000517525.1 Limulus polyphemus | reverse complement strand
TCAGGTATGGAACCAAAAAATCAATCTGAAGTCTACAGGACTAGGTTTAGGACAAGAGTCCATGCTAAAGGGGAAAGCCTGCGCAAGAGCTGGCACAGGATTTGGCACACAAGGCCTACCAAACTGCACCACCCGATGTCCTCAAGCTGTTGCTGAGGGATCAGTTTGTCCAAGTATTTCCAGTGGTTGTCCCTTCAGGCTCATTGCCAGGTACACTGCTTTCTGCTCATCTGTCCATCCATTCATTTCTGCCAGGAGCTCAAATTGTGCTCTGTATGCTTCCCATGGTGCCTTCCCATCGAATTCCTGTGGCTTTCTTCGTACTAGATCACCCCTATTGCTGACACTCATGTCTGGAATGTGACTTCTAACAGGACTGAAGATGTCTGCATTATGGTTTAGCTGTGGGTCTGGAAGGGGCTTCTTGGTGTCTGGGGCTGATTAGGTCCATGGTTAATATATCCTCCCTGTGTAAAAGACAGTAAATCGTTCTTTAATGTATTTAATTCACTTTGAAATTTACTAATCTTTTCCATCTGTGTATGCTGGCTTTCTCTCAACTGTTGGAGACTTTCTTCCTG
The DNA here is from genome assembly GCF_000517525.1 of Limulus polyphemus. NCBI lineage: Eukaryota > Metazoa > Arthropoda > Merostomata > Xiphosura > Limulidae > Limulus > Limulus polyphemus. Next base: position 20,341 of record NW_013674401.1, on the reverse strand, counting down.
TTTCTTTTCTTGTTCCAGTTGCCACTGGTGCTGGTTTTCTTACCACTGCTGTAGTCTCTCTTCTTGTTTATTTTCTCGTTCTTGTTGTTTCTTTTCTTTTTCCTCCAACAACTGCTGTACTCTCTCTCTTGTTTATTTTCTTTTCTTGTTCAAGCTGCCACCTCTGCAGGTTTTCTTGCCACTGCTCTTGTTTCTCTTCTTGTTTCTTTTCTTTCTCCTCCAACCACTGCTGTAGTCTCATTTCTTGTTTATTTTCTCGTTATTCTTGTTTCTTTTGCTGTTCTTGTATTGCTGCCAACAAATCTGCTAAGTCGAAGTTTGATTTGCCACTTTACGTTTCCATTCTTTTTTTTCTTTTCTTTCTTTTTCTCTTTGTTGTCCCACTCTCTGACATCAATTTGTTAAGTATCTGCTTCTTTGTTAATTTCCGATAGAATTTCTTTCCGAGGAACTTCAGCGATACAAGTCCTTTCTTGATTAAACCAGTTAATTATTTCTCGATACAAACTTTTAGTACACAGTAATTCCACAGTCAGTAGTTTCTGGTCACTTTAAACTTAGCACCTTTTATTATACACGCTATAAGTCACAGCGATTCACAATCTCGATAACT
>NW_013674401.1:17537-18894 GCF_000517525.1 Limulus polyphemus | reverse complement strand
TCTTACATTGCTAAATTAGGGACGGCTAGCGCAGATTGCCCTCGGGTAGCTTTGCGCGAAATTCAAAAACAAACAAACATTATTCATTTAGAGGGATTTGGCCGTCACACTTATAACGGACCCATGGCCTCAATGTTCGGAGCGCGATTTCTCGGCAAGGGATAAAAACTATTGTTCCTTGGATTCACAGTCCAGCACACTAACTATGGCCACACCTGCCACTATATACTAAAAGTAAATATTGTATTGTTTTTCTGAGTAGAGTGTGAAGGCTGTAACGACTTGAATAATTATATCTATCAGACTAGTTTTGACAATCATTTTCTATTTTCAGATGTTGAGAGCTACTGGATTCTTTCGTGGATGGTAAGCAGTTATTATTCTTAGTTAATCGTATGTTTGGAGAAATCATCGTCCTTAAATTGAAACATCAGAATTGGATTTTAATTATTGTGAATCAGCTTACGCTAAGCCTGTGCAGAATTTAAGTTCCCTAAGGTAGGTACTACTCTGTATATCAGTTATCTGTGTTTGAATGTTTCCGTACAAGTTGAAATGTTTCCAAAAGAACACGAGAATGTAGACCTATAGATTTCACGCCCACCATGTCCTAAGACGACATTTTCCCCTTAATAACTTTACGTTGTGTTCTAGTAATGTGTCAAAATGTATACATGTACTCGTAACGACAAATTTAGCAAGTAATGTCGACAATCTATGTATGAATTTATCGCTACATGAAATAATATTTTAAGATTAATTAGATTGCTCTTTTACAATCGATTAGAAACATTATTAATTTTAACCTGAAACAAAAACAATCAAGAAGTAGAGTTGTTAAATGCAAAAGTTAATAATAAAATGTTGCTTATTCTGCGTAGGAAGATTCTTATACCATGAGTATCGTGACGCCCGTGGCAGCAGGTGTCGTTGGAGGCTTCCTGGTTCTGGGCACCATACTGGTTTGCAGTTATATTTACCGATCCTGTCATTCACGTAAGAACAAAATAAGGAAGAAAACTCTAAAAGTATGTATAATTCATTTCTCTAATCATGTAAGGCCTGTTACTTAAATCCTTTCTGATTGGATTAAACGCAACCTTTTTCTTCAAATCTTGAGACGAATGCATATTTTTTTTTTATTACCATAAATCCTCTGTTTGTAAACCATGTTATTTTTATGAGTTCCAGCGAGAAATGTCCACACACATATATATATATAAGCTCCCAAACTACCTGATGTACGGTACAGCAGCACTCTCTGACATCAATTTGTTAAGTATCTGCTTCTTTGTTAATTTCCGACAGAATTTCTTTCCGAGGAACTTCAGCGATACAAGTCCTTTCTTGATTAAAC
>NW_013674401.1:8632-17015 GCF_000517525.1 Limulus polyphemus | reverse complement strand
AAGGTTCGAGAGAAGGGCGTGGCGTGATACTAGTCACGTGACCCCGCTGACGCAACAATATGTTTTGCAGAGGTAAAATATTGTGATTTCACGAAAAGTTCATCATAATGGTGGAGGCCACTGGCGTACAGAGGGATGACTAGAATAGATTATCTCTTGGTGAGAATGTGCATTTAATAAGTGCATATTCTTATTGCACGTTCTAATAATCACGACTCAATACACATTTTGATAATCATTTATTGCACATTCCGATATTCAACACTCAAAGCACATTTTAATATTCACAACTCAATGCTCGTTTTAATATTCTCGACTTATGTATTGCACATTTTAATATCCATGACTCATTTATTACACATTCTTTTGCCCATGTCTCACTTTATACACATATTAATATCCAGGACTCATTTATTACATATTCTATTGTCTACGTTTCACCTAATGCACATTCTAATATTCACCATTCATTTGCTACACATTCTATTGTCTACGTCTCATCTAATGCACATTTTAATATCCATAACTCATTTGTTACACATCATAATGTACACGCCTCACGTAATACACATTCTAATATTCATGACTCATTTATTACACATTTTAATATCCATGACTCATTTATTATACATTCTAATATCCATTACTCATTTATTACATATTCTAATATTCACGTTGTTACACCTCCAGTCGTTAGTTAATTTTCCGTAAATTCGTTCCGACGAAACTTTAGCAACACAAGTCCTTTCTTAATAAAACTGGTTTATTCTTTCCGAATACAACTTTACGATACACTTAATTTCAACAGTCATGCTATAACAAACGCTATAACAACGAACGTCTCACGTGCTCAACTTTAACAATACTCTCTGACTGCAGTTCAATTACTCATTACACTGTTCCGTCACGTTGTGAGTGTCTTATATATACCAGACTACCCCCAATCTAGTAGTCTCCCGATAATTCACGAAGGTTCGAGAGAAGGACGTGTCGTGATACTAGTCACGTGACCTCGCTGACGCAACAACGTTATGATAATACGGGTTTTGAGTAATCCTTTTGGAAGAACCAACACAACCTTGTAATAAACAAAAACAGATTAACTGAGTAATATCGTTCTGTATTTTGAAACACATTTTATCCTTAAACCTAAAAAAGATAAGAAAAGTAACTTGTTATTTTGGCCACCTATGCTAGATTTACACGAATATTTCCTTGAAGAAGAAGCCATTTCCGAAGACGCTGAAGCAGTGTTAGGTTGCGTCTTCATTTGTCCTTGCCTTCTTTTCTATCGAAGGTTACTGTATAGCTTTTTCTTTTCCATAGACGAAGATGTATCAATTTGATGTCCGTGTCAGGAGTGTGACTGCTCAGTCGGTTGGTTAGATGAACAACCAAAATATCCCTTGAACCGAGGTTGTTTTTTAAGCCTACTCACTACATGTAACAGTTTTTTACAGAGGTTTGCCCTTGTGTCTTGTCTCTTTTGGTGTCTGTCTGGATCGGTGTTTGGTCGTTTGTTGTTCGCGACCTGGGAGGATCAGGTTCTGTATTTTTGCTGTGTTATGTACATAGCTTTACAATTAAATTTGCCGCTATGTTGTAGAATGATTCGAGAAAAATAAGTTTATACTCTTGGTAATTTCTACAGTGAAATTAATACTGTTTTAATTGTTGGTCTAGTTCCTTTGGTAAAAAGAAGAATGTAAATTTGAGTCTACTTAATGATAAAAACATTTTATTTCTTCTACTACAGCTACTTCGGTTAACCCTCGTAACACCTATTAATAGGATTAAGTTTCTAGTTGTTGTTGTTGTTGACGTAACAATTTCACTTACCTTATATTTTTGTTAATTTATTTTCTTTACCAATACTAAATATCAGTAAAACGAAACAACAAAAAAAAACTTAGGCCTAATCTGTTCTTATATTCGCTACTTTCTCTGCAGCTGACTGAATTCACAATTCATCAGTGCTGATTGGAAGAGCAAAACAAATAATTTTTTGACGACATTTCATTCCAGCCCAGAGAGCTGGCGGGCCAACAGAGGGTTACACCTTCTCAGTGGCTAGGAGATGTAGAAGTACACATTTCATTCCAGCCAGGAGGGCTGGCGGGCCAACAGAGGGTTGTGCCCTCTCAGTTGCCAGAAGATGTAGAAGTACACAGTGGAAAGAAGCAACGAAAGATGAGTAAGTGAGACCAGGTACTGAGATGGTGAAGACGAATTTAATGCACGCTATTAAGAAATGTAATCAGAGATAGATGTGTGGTGGAAGATCAGGCATCGGAGTTGCATTGTAGTCGGGGTGATCAGGTGGGAAAGACATAAGGTAGAGGTTCATGAGATGATCTGTCGGAGGTAAGAGTTGGCGAGGGGTATTTACCGAATAGCATAGGATTTCGTCGAAGATAGGGTTGTGATGATCGAAGCAGTGGTGAACATACTTCACACGTTTGTAGATGTGCGAGTATGGGGGGAGTGATGAAAGAGTATAATTCTTGTGTAGGACTGGAACGACGTAATTGAAAGGCTATTTGTAAAGCGTGGCGTTCCAAAACTTCCAGCTAATGATAGAGTGAAGATGGAGCAGAGATCCAGACAACATTTCCATAGGTGAGGCAGGGTCGGACAAAAGCTTGATAGGAATATAAAAGGGATTGGGGATTCAAACCCCAGGATGAACCTTCTGGAATTAACCTTCGTGTGTAGGATGACCAGTTGTGCTTTCCAGGTGAGATGGCAATCAAAGGTAACTCCAAGATATTAACTGTATTGGATAGGGTAATAGGAATGTTGTCAAGTTGGAGATCAAAGAGAAGTGGATTGCGGCATGGACGAAACTTGTGGCGAGTCAGGCCAAAGAGAATAGCTTTGAGGGTAAGCCTCCAGTGTCTGCACCAGAAAAAAAGAGTCTTTCTGCAGGACTTTGTTGGGGGTGACCATTGTAGAACAAAGGGCAAGGAAAGCTGTGTTATCGGCATATTGAAAGAGATAAACTGGAGGCTATGGAACTGGCATATCAGGATGTACAGTAGAGGAGAATTGACGAATCCCTGTGGAACGGCAGCATGTATGGAGAATGGACGAGAATGAATACCATGGATGGAAATGGTAGCTCGGCGATCCCAGAGAAAGGAAAAAGTAAGTCTAATGTAGGAAGCAGGAAAAGACAGGCATTGAAGTTTGTAGATCAGTCCCCGGTGCCAAACAGAATCAAAGGCTCTTTCAAAGTCAAATAGAACGAGGCATAAAGATTTAGAGGTGTTGAAGTGGTTTGTAATTAAATCGGAGAGCTTGATGAGCTGATCTGCAGTGGAGAGATGAGGGTGGAAACCTGCCTGGGTATGTGGAAACAACTGATTGTCTGCAATGAAAGAGTGAAGGCGATGAACAAGGATGCATTCAAAAGTCTTGCTGGGGATGCTGGTTAAACTGATGGGCCTATAGGAATCTAGTTAAACTGGTGGCTTGGATGGTTTCAGGAAAAATAGGATGTCTGATAACTTCCAAGCAGTAAGGAAGAAACTTGTGCGAAGTAGAAAAGTGTAGAATAAGTCCAATAGGGTAATAACCTTAGCAGGCAGGTGCATTAGAGAGATGGGAATAGGTGAGACCATCTGGACTGGGAGCTGAATTGCGATGATGACGTAAGGCAAGTTGGACATCTTGAGCAGTAATTGGAGCACACAGGGGGTTGGTTTCTAAAACATTGGTGAGAGAGGGACGAAGAGTCGGAGAAGTATGATCAGACAGTCATAAGATGTCGGAGAAATCATCAAAGTCAAGGGATGTGGTAGTGGAAATTAAACTGTGACTCAAAGTGGTGTGCAAAAGCATTAGCCTTGAGGAGTGTGGTAGCAGGAACCTGATCATCCACAAGGTTAGGATAGGAAGGGGAGTGATACTGGCCAGTGAGGATGCAAAACTGAGTCCAAAACTGAAAGGAGGAAGGGGAATGACGAAGTCTATTGCACAGGTAATGCCAACGGTGACGTTTAATAGCTTGAGTGAAATTTCTGGTTGTGCATTGGAGACCTCTGGATTGGTGTAAAACAAGTGGATCATTAGAATATGATAGTCCTGGAGGAGTGAGGAGGCACAGCGAAGAAGTGTGATGGCTCATTGGGGTATGGAGGGACAAAAAGTACATGAGAGTGAAGAGGGGATCGAGCGAGCACCTGAAGAGAAAAGAGCTGATGTCAGGGTATGTTCAAAGGCATCAACACGTGAAACAGTGGTAGGGTCAAGGTTGGAAAGAAGAGAATGAAGATGCATCCTGTAATCATTCCAGTAGGCTTTATGGAAATGATAGTGGAGTCGTTGGTAGGGTAGTGACACGGGAGAGGAGCGATCAGCAATACAAACACATATGGGTAGATGATTACTGCCAACAGGACAAAGTAAGGAAATGGACAGTAGGGAAAAAACTGGGGTAGAGGCAATAACGACATCTGGAGCAGTGTTGGAGACAGAACAGCTTGGAGCAGGAAGAGGTATCATGGTTTCAGAAGTATCATTGAGTATGGTGAGAAATCATTGATCCTCAGACGTAGTTCTGCTATGAAAGTTGATATCGGCAAGAATAATGTAGCTGCAGAAGAGGTGGTCGATTGCAGTGAAGAAAGTATGAGGAAGTGGTTCACCAGGGCGAACGTAGATGGTGACAAATGTAAGAAGACGTGATGGGAAATGAACTGTGAGAAGAAGGTGTTCAGGATAATTATTTGGTGGAAGAGTATGGAGGCGAAAAGGAAAAATAGCATGACTGCATATTGCTACACCCCCTCGACCTATTCCTTGGGGATGATCGGGTCAAAGAAAGTGAAAACTAGATAACTTAGCAACTTGAGAAGGTTTTAGGAAAGTTTCATTGAACATTGCACAATCGTAATCAGTCTCCTGGAGAAGAGGTGTGAATAAAAGCTTGTTGGTGAAAAAGGAACGAATGTTAAGGAAGAGAATGTTTATTTTTCTGTGTCGATTCAACCAGGTGGTGCTTGGTCCCATAGGCGACGAAAACAGAAATGAGAATTGAGGCCTGAATAGGAGGCTTGGAGTTGAATTTGAAACACGGCCTTTGCAGCATAGTTTATGCTATCCAGAATGAAAGGACGGTGGAATGGCTGGATATTCTGTAAAGCAATGGTGAGAAAACGGAGTAGATCTTCAATAGTAGGTGGGGTAGAACAGAGTTTGACGGTGGTGTAAGGGTATCAGTAGTACAAACAGGTGCGACTGAAGTGGGATCATCAGGAGTAGGGGAGCCTTTCCATGACATTTGTAGAAGTAAGTTGAATGGTCCCCTTGACACGTATTGCAGATGGGTGGAGAATCCAAGTGGGAACAATGGCGGGAAAGGTGAGGAACACGACAATGGGGACAGATGGGCTGATCTGGGCACTAAGGAGTAGGATGGGCATTGTAGGCAAAACAACATTCACAGCAAATAGGTTGTGGAGGTAAAATTCGAGATGTCCCAACACGATGATATTGATGATAAAGAAAAGTGCTGTGGAGAAGAAGATGATCAATGACATCACTAAAGACAGCGAGTATTCGGACCATGAAAGTAGGACATTTGTCATTCTGTATGCAGATAGTGCATTTAACAGAGACACCATCTTCCATGAGTTCAGAAATGGTATCTGATTCAGCAAGCAGAGGATCCACCCCACGAATAACACAAGAAAAGAGAGGACTTCTCCATGAGAGAGGTTGCTGTTTTAAGGTGGGTGAAGAAAGGAGCTTAAGTATCGTAGATACCCCAAAGTTGACATGACGAATTGTGTTGCAAATAACGTTGAGTATCTGAGAATCATAGAGTTTCACAATGAGGCCATTTCGGGTGGGTATTAACTGGTGTATATCAGATCGATTGCAAAATTTGGATACTTCCTGGTAAAATCGACGTGGAGAATAGAATTAAGCATCTATCTTGGAGAGGAGGAATACTTGTAGGTGAGAAGCTGAGCCTGTATCCAAAGGAGCAGAGGTGGCCTGAGACATGGAAGGTACAGTAGAAAGTATGATATGAGAAGAACGAGGCGGAACTGAAGGTTGCATGGATGGTTCATGTGAAGCGACGTCAGCATAGTTAGGTCCAGGAACTGGAGGTGCAGAGTCCACATGCAGTGTACAATTTGCCGATGATGATACTGATGTACGAGATGGCTTTTTGGAATTAGTAGTTGGATGAGAATAGGGCTTAGTCCGAGTGTGGGTGGCAGAAAGTCCAGTCTCCTGCAAAATTCCAGGGCGCTCCACAACAAGAGGGAGGCCAGAATGCATAGTGACTGACAAGAGCACTTAAAGTAGTCAGTATGTATAAAATTCGAAGGAATATTGAAATGAGAAAAACTAAACAAAGTCAATAATAAATACACTATACTCACGAGAAACTACAATTAGGAATCAGCACAGTAAGGCACAATCCAAAAGGCTCCCAAACCTGGAGTCGATCTCGATAGGACAAACATAATAGTGGTTTATGTGCTATTTATATCATAATGACTGTTATGGTGTGAACTAGATTAAGTACGTTAATTGTAACTATTATCAAGTTTATTTAAGTAATTTACTAATCAGACCATAACAATAAAAAATTAGTAACATATTATATATATATTTTATGTCTTCCAGTGGCTCAGCGGTAAGTCTGAAGGCATATATCACTAAAAATACTCGTTGTGGGCATAGCACAGATATTTGTTGTGTAGTTTTGTGCTTAACAACAAATAAATTTATTTTATATCTAACATCAATTATTTATTTGTTATTTCTACTTGAATTAGCTTTACTGTCATTCAGAAGAACTGGCGAACCAGCAAGCTAGTCTTCTTTGTTCCCAGAGGAGGTCAAGCACCTACAGCATCAAAGGGGAAAAAATCTACATTATGGTCTCACGAAAGTAACAAACAGGAAGACGTTTTCTTATACTTTTTCAGGATGTTTGTAGAAATGTTCTTTTGTATTTTTCTCAGTGTTTTAACATATAGGTGAAATACCAGTCACAACATTTAATATACACTTATTTACTGAAATACTTGTATATGTGTGGTATTCTCAGGTTAATTTCCACAAAGAGTATTAGGTGAAACCACTTTATAACTGAAGGATAAGCAAGATAAATCACGAAGTAATATTTAATTTACTAACCTGACTGAGTTTAATAAAGAAATACTGACTGGGCATGATGTGTAATATAAAATGAGAACAATATTGATCACCAAGACAAAAGCAAAGTGTGCATACTTGCGTTGTACACTGGATGGTCATCTTTCACTGGACTTATGAATTAATCAACTGATTTTAGTCTCTCAATAAGTCTTCCATTAACGAACTCACTTGAAATCCTGTATATATTGCTTAAATCAACTGTTTCTTACTTAACGGGAAACGTCAGATATACCCATAACAAATAGCACTATTCATGTGACTGGTCATTCTCAATTATCATAGGGGAGATCGCAAATTCGAAATATCATCTATCCTACCATTAAAAAACACTGCTTTCAACATTTTTGCACAATGTGCAATAATACATTCCATGGACATAACGGGTATTATATCTAGAGAATAGCAAAGAAAGCTAGAGTGTAGTAAATTTAATGACTTTCTGGACACTGCTATCAATATTTTTGCACAACGTGCAGCATTACAGCAACACCTTCCATGGGCATAACAGGTATTATATCTAGAGAATAATAAAGAAACAAAGATAGCTAGAGTGTAGTCAATTTAATGACTTTCTCGGCCATATGTTATGCAAAAGCTGATAAGATAAAACAATATCACAATACTATTAACTAAGCTTCTCTTAACAGATTATTGTCAAATATTTCACATATAAAAAATATAAGAAATAAGTTACAGTTTTTCATATTTATATACTTTCCTAAATAATGAAGTGGAGATATGGATGTCTGTTACAAATGTCCCATCCCTCTTTCGAATTCTAATTGTTGTAGGACGGTCAAAGGTGTCAGAGTGGGAGTGGAACTATACTAAGAAAGAAAGAAATACTCTTCCACAGTTCTGTAGAGGCCTGTTTGAAGTTGAATATTTATGGCATATATTATTATGCCAAGATCCGTCAAGATCAAAATGCAGGGACAAAAATGGCAGGTAGACATCACAATTTCAACAAATCGTAAATGCATTTTGATAAAATTACAATAGCACTTGTTGTATATCCTTATAACTTTGAGATATTTTGCGAGTTAGCAAAATCACAAAATAAACACACCTGAACTCACTATCGAGTTAATGCGGTTATTCTCCCGCATGCTTTTATAGGTTTAGAAGTTTTGCAACAAAGACAAAAATACATATATATATACAAAATAAACTGCTTCACTAGGGAAATTGAAATAATGAT
>NW_013674401.1:1209-7632 GCF_000517525.1 Limulus polyphemus | reverse complement strand
CCTGGTAAAATCGACGTGGAGAATAGAATTAAGCATCTATCTTGGAGAGGAGGAATACTTGTAGGTGAGAAGCTGAGCCTGTATCCAAAGGAGCAGAAGTGGCCTGAGACATGGAAGGTATAGTAGAAGGTATGGTGGGAGAAGAAGGAGGTGAAGCTGAAGGTTGTATGGATGGTTCATGTGAATTGATGTTAGCATAGGTAGGTCCAGGAACTGAAGGTGCAGAGTCTAGAAGCAGCATAGAATTTGCCGACGATGATACTGACATGCAAGGTGGCTTTTTGGAGTCAGTAGTTGGACGAGAATAGGGCTTAGTCTGAGTGCAGGTTGCAGAAAGTCCAATCTCCTCCAAAATTCAAGGGAACTCCACTACAAGAGGGAGGCCAGAATGCATAGTGATTGACTAGAAGAAAACATCTGAACAAAGTAATATTGAAATAAGAAAAACTAAACAAAGTCAATAATAAATACCCTATACTCACGATAAACTACAATCAGGAATTAGTACAGTAAGGCAAAACCTAAAAAAAGGCTACCAAACCTGGGGTCGATCCAACAAATAGATAATAGTAGGCCTGTTATGTTGTGTTAAATTGTACATATCAAATGTAAAAAGTTGGCTGCCAAAACTCAACCTCTTAGAGATTTTTTTACATTTATATCAATTGTTTGTGGGCGATATAGGCGCATTTTGGGTTCACCAATAATACATGTTAAAACTAGATACAGCACAAATTAATGGTGTCCCGAGTGTATTGTCAAGCTTTATGGTTCAATAAGTGTCCAACAAGTGGAATATGCTTTCCCTCTAAGCTATTGCTTTCGAAGGGAACCCTTTGCAAGCCAGACTCGGGAAAATACTGTGATACCTGCCATATGAATAAAGTATTTCACCAGTGGCATATATGGCAGTCAACATGTTAAATCTTGACTTCGTGTGTTAACACTCACAAATAAACAACAAAAGTGTCTAAAATCTACAAAAGCTGTGATTATTATACAAGCAGGATTTGATTACTTACTCTTTGTTATTATAATCTTCATCTACGATAAGACACCTGCCCAAACGGTTCGCATTATCATGGGTATCACTGCATTCAATGTCTTCTATAAAGGGCTCTCTCTTGTCGTTGGGTTAGACCTGCACTCCTTACAAATTAATTTATTTGTTTCCTGGGTATTTTGTTATAGGCAGTCGTGGGTAAGGCTCACAAGTTACCAACTCGAAAAAATTTATGTAAAGAAATGCCTAATGAACAATTCCTCTACTATACTTATTAACATCTCCGTGATACTCAGTAAATCATTAAGTAGTTTAACTTTTAGTAGACCCCCTGTCATGATGTACTGTATAATAGATACTTTACTAGATGAAATAAAGAAGGCACTTAGACTAAGGCTGGTATCTTCTCAGAGGATTCACTGAAGAGCAGAAGGACTATCTTCTTCTTCCTTTCTTCTGTTTTAAACCATGGCTTTTATACTTAATTAATTGGGTGTTGGTGTCGTTCTAGACGGATCCAAACCCTTAACCACAGCAAGTGTTTCTTGGCTTTTGATTGGTTGTTAACGTTGTTATAAAATTAACTATAACTGTAACTGCTGTTCCTGGGTTCTGATTGGTTATTTCTCACCAATAAGGCATTGCATCAGCTTTGGAACATACTGTCAACTCATATTTTTTTCTCTCAATTTTCTTAGAGTTTGAATCGTCCCTATCTGCATTCCTGACGTGCCTAAAACCCAGACTACTCGACCTCCGCCTGGTATGTGTTTCCTTCCATACACCCCCGCTCTGTAGGGCTCAAGTTTAGTGTTTTTGTTTCATTATCACCTTAACTCTGGACTCCTCCCTGAACGTGGTGTAAGATATTCAACGATATCTTGATAGTACACTCTAGATTCCATAATTTTCTCGTCAACCTGTCGATTTAATGGCTTCTGCTTCCTGCTGGTAAAACGAATTGCTGGTTTTTTCTCTCTTTTTTATTCATCTATACAGGCTTGGAATGTATTTCCAATTAAGCATGTGTCCCTTTGCCCCTAGTTTCTTCGTGGCTTTATTCAATGACCCAATTCGCTTACGGTATCAGCATTCAAACTCTTTTCATTAATTTGTTTGGTTAACTAATTCGTACTGTAGTTTTCTATGACATTTCGTTTTCCATAATTATTACCAACCGAATTTTATACTAAACATTTACTAATAACAGTTGTTTTAGTTCTTTTCTGTATTTACATAGCCTGTTTGCACAAGCAGCTTTGCAAACAACATCATGAACTGTAGGAAGTATCATTATTTTCTAAACTAGCTATTAATTTCCAGAAGCGGATCAAACTGGAATAATATATAAGCCTGATAGTTGGCTCTTTTCATGTGTAGCAAAAATAGGTTTACTGTTAGGGTAGCTTTGAGAATAGGTCACACCAAATATTGCTGTTGATAGAATGTTTGTCAGACCTGTTGTTACTTCTGAATTGCTTCATACTATGCCATTTTGTTTTTCTAATGAATGCACTGGTTGAATCACAACTTTAAGAGCATGTATTGCCAGTAGAATAAGGGGCATATGTTGAACTGCATCATCATGCATTGGGATGAAACGCTGTGTTGTTCTTGGGTTAAAGAAAAATTCACTTAATCCAAGAAGCTGACAACATCAGAGGCAATACACTTCTTTGTACATTATGTACTTCTAATGCATGGTAAACATCCAAGAGTCTGCTTCTTCATGGCCTCATGCAAGATACACTTTTCGCTCATCAAATAAATTAGACTGTTCTGTGATTGGTGTTGCAAAGTAGGGGTTCTAACTTCCTGCATTTGGAGATTTCTGCCTCTAGCACTCTCTCCTTAGATTTTGTTAATCTCTAATGTGTCTAACTGTCACATAAATCAGATTGTGGGCACATTGCAGAGTGAGGCACAAAGAGTCTTTCTGAGAGGCCACCAAATGTCTGCAAGGTAATCATTTATTCAAGGATTTATCTTTGGTGCGCATGTGCTGATATTTCCCATAGTCTATGTTCAGGGACTGTTCAATGGCAATAAACTTGTGAATTCTGACACCACAATTATGAGCCGTTCCCTATGATTTGTGATGGATCCTCCATAATTGTTAGCTTAACAATCATGAAATCCATCACAAGTTTATAGATCAGACAGAGGCAGATGCTGGACGACTTTGCCCATCTCTATCCAAGACATGGTCAAGACAAATAAGTCTTTCTCATAGACCAATAAAAACTGGATAGAGTAAGTGGCACTGAAGAAGTGAAGATATACCTGCATCTCTACACTGGACTATTACAATTATCTTAGTTTATATTCAGAGTCTATATATCTTGGGCTTGCTTGCATTTCATTGGCTTGTTGATAATTCCAAATGTCTTTAGTTTGGATCAAAATGTAATGAATCAGAAACCCAACTTTTCGCTTTTACAGTCTTTCAGTGATACATTTACTCAATTTTTTCTGTCCAGACTACTCAGATCATCTTGGACATTTTTTGGTATAGGACTTTGCTATAAAGTACCAAGTTCTACTTTGAAAAGGTTTGCCATTCTCTTAATAACGACACTGATGATAAGGTTTAAACTCCTTCTTCATCTTTATCTATTTGGTTCTGGACAATTCCTTGTGAAGGCTGCTAGATGTTTCAAAACTACTTATGGCGTATACCAATGATGTCATTCCTGTCTTGAAATGTTCTATAAGGTCATGATTTTTCAAAGCTTTATCTTTGGTGCACATATTTCCCATAGCATTTATTCAGGGACTCTTCAATGGCTATATCTTGCAGTATGTCACTGAAAGGTCTTCTGCTAAGAAGGATTAAAGTTTAGCTCTCAGAAAACGTTTTATGAAAGTCTGATTTCACCCACTTGGGAAATCATTCTTCTAGAAGTTTCAGTTTCCCATATGCCATAATTCAAGTGTCCAAATATAAGTACAGGGGCATCATCTCAGAGAATGTGTACACTTCCATCTCTCTGTCATCATCATGTTTAATAGCTATGTAATCCAATAGATGTTGGGATACGTTACTGGCAAAGTTATCCTCAAAAGAGAAACGTTCTGGGAAACTCCTTTTCATGTTTTGCAAAATCGCCCATCAGCTATTGCAATGACGATTATATATCTATTATATAAAAAACGGTTTGCTGCAACATATCTCTTTTCACACTGTGTTTTTATTTTCAGATCTTCCATCAGCTGAAAATATCTATGTGCTTTTAATGCTACTGCAACTTGTCATTTTAAGATAAGGAAGAATAATTTTTGGTAATCCATTTACACAGTGCTATCCACTTAAGTCAAGTCATTACCTCATTCATAAACTTGTGAATTCTGACACCACAACTATGGGCCTTTCCCTTCATGCATCGCATAATCAATGTTACCCGTGTAGGTCATTACTAAATACCACCCATTTCCATTTTGCCACTAGCAAATTCATCAGTATTATGCCATTTCTGACGTGTTCATCAACATTTTTCTGACACAGTGTACAGTGAATGACGTCACTGGACAATTTTCTTTCTTAGGGCCATTTTTTTAAATTTTCAGTGGCCTAGTTTCCATGATTTAGAGACTTGTGCTTACCTGAAAAAACATCTAATACTGTTTCTAATTTACTGCATCACTTTCAAAGCCTACATCCACCCTGATATTTTTCCCCATAGGTTTTTGTAATGTGTTCGTTCGTTGGGCAGGTTCTTATGGAAATTATATTCATGTAATAATGACAGGTTATTTATTTCCTCCTTAACGTTTGCTTTCAATTTGTAGTTGTAGCCCTTAAGTGCACAAACAACGTTTCAACAAAAATGTAACTCACAAATAAACTTACTTATAGAATTTCCTTGCTAATCGTTCGACTAAGTAAATGGACTCGATAAGTCTCACTTCTAACAATGAACAACTTTTCTGACACTGAACTCAAATTTATTAAATACTCACTAACTGGTTACTCGTATTTATAAATAATGTACTCTTGTCTCTAGATATCAAACGAAGTTTCTTGATTGTTACATCATAGTGATTAGCAGCTCCTTCTATCAAATGATTTATTATAGCCTTTAAAATATAACTTAGAACAGGATGAGCAGAAATTTTCTACCTATCCAATTGTATATGTTGACCGGAATGTAGTCCTTGCTGCTAGACTATTTGCTTGTATTGAAATATATATGTATGAAACTGAACTTATTTAAAGATGTATTAATCAATTACACTACGCCGTAATATGATAATATTGAAGGATTCAAAACAATTTCTGTTATTTTTTTGTATGTTTCTACAGGGTCCTGTCAGATCACTTAGACCAGCTGATCGCATAATGTTATTAGCAGAGACCTCTGATGACGAATTTTAAAACTTGACTGGGAACATTATATTCCTTTTTACTGGACATTACTCGAGAATGTCACCACTATGATAACATAGTCTGCAAAAGACGTTTCTTTGTCGAGTCTGTAGAAAACAACGTTGAGAGAGATACAATATCAGTATGCTGGTACTCCTTTTCCTTGCAAAATAGTGAAACTATTAAGGAAACGACTTGGTGGAAGTTATTATTTTATAATTCAGACGTAGCAATACACGTAAAGTTTAACCTGCTGCACTTATCTCTATTCTACTCGCTCCTTCAAGATACTCAGTTCAGATCGTTTCGCACTTATTTTAGCTTAAGTATTTCTTCAACAAACCGTTTTTGTTATTGGTACTTTAATAATAATCACGGGATTCATTCATTGGCAGTGTTTATACGTCTTTAGCATCAACCTAATATTTACTTAACACATCGAGTATGATTTTACCTATTTCTTTTATTACTTGGTCATTTTATATTGAGGTGTTTATTTTAAACAGCAACTTTAAAAATATTTTACTTGTACTCGAATAAGCTTAAAATTATGAGACTTGCTGTGGAAAACGTTTGTCTTTTTCCAGTTAATGAAATAAAACGTTCGGTATATCAATCGTATCGAGGTGGTTGTTTTCGCCAAACATATTCAAGAAAACAAAGTTATTTATTGTAGCCCGGCATGGCCAGGTAGCTAGGGCGCTCGACTCGCAATCTGAGGGTCGCGGGTTCGAATCCCCTCCCACCAAACATGCTCGCCCTTTCAGCCATGGAGGCGTTATAATGTTAAGGTCAATCCAACTATTCGTTGGTAAAAGAGCAGCCCAAGAGTTGGCGGTGGGTGGTGATAACGGTCTTTATAAAAATACATATATTCTAAACTGTTGTTATAAACAAATCAGTGGATAAAGAAATATATTATACCACGATATATCGCCAGTGTGGTAGACTTTAATTTTGGATTGAATTTTTGGCTACGTCTGTTTATGACACCGAAGAACATAAAAAATTATGGCATATTTAATTTTTTATGGGCTGCTCTTTTACACCCTTA
>NW_013674401.1:0-684 GCF_000517525.1 Limulus polyphemus | reverse complement strand
AGTGGCACAGCGGCATGTCTGCGGACTTACAACGCTAGAATCCGGGTTTCGATACCCGTGGTGGGCAGAGCACAGATAGCCCATTGTGTAGCTTTGTGCATAATTACAAACAAATAAACTTACACTGAATTAAAAACAGTCAAACAAATCACCAAAACCATACCTAAGAAACGTTTTTGATGCCCAGGTCAGACAACCTACTGTACACGTTTAGTGTACGTCTACATATTTAACGTAAGCCTACATGTTTAAAATAATCTGTATATTAAACACGTAAGTGCAGATTTTAGTATCAGGAAATGCTTCATATATATATATACACTTTCTGTGCCTACATTTCAGTGTACTAATTTTATAACTACGTAAAACAAAAAAATGTTCACGTTTTTCAAAAAAGAAACAAAGTTATTTTCTTATCGGTTATGGTTGTGTTCATGAACTGGAAATCTTCGAACTGTGTGTTGTAAAGTTTGTAAGTTTTTAGCTTTGAGGCTTTCTTTTAGATTTTCACGACGGATGTTTTTCATCCATTTCAGTACATCTTAAGGGTAAAGTAAAAAACATTCTAAACTTGACATAAACATAGTGTTACGTCTCCGTTTGTTAATTAACTTTCCGTAACTTCGTTCTGACGAAACTTCCGCGACACAAGTCCTTTCTTACTCAAAATGGTTTCTTATTTCC
>NW_013674400.1:28653-31206 GCF_000517525.1 Limulus polyphemus | reverse complement strand
CTAAACCAAGGATACAGGATGGTTGTAGGAGTATGTATTAAACACCTTGTAGACTAAACCAAGGGATACAGGATGGTTGTAGGAGTATGTATTAAACACCCTGTAGACTAAACCATGGAATACAGGATGGTTGTAGGAGTATGTGTTAGACACCCTGCAGACTAAACCAATGGATACAGGATGGTTGTAGGAGTATGTGTTAAACACCTTGTAGACTAAACCAAGGGATACAGGATGGTTGTAGGAGTATGTATTAAACACCTTGTAAACTAAACCATGGAATACAGGATGGTTGTAGGAGTATGTATTAAACACCTTGTAGACTAAACTAAGGGATACATGATGGTTGTAGGAGTATGTATTAGATACCTTGTAGACTAAACCAAGGGATACAGGATGGTTGTAGGAGTATGTGTTAGATACCTTGTAGACTAAACCAAGGATACAGGATGGTTGTAGGAGTATGTATTAAACACCTTGTAGACTAAACCATGGAATACAGGATGGTTGTAGGAGTATGTATTAGATACCTTGTAGACTGAACCAAGGGATACAGGATGGTTGTAGGAGTATGTATTAGACACCCTGTAGACTAAACCATGGAATACAGGATGGTTGTAGGAGTATGTATTAAACACCCTGTAGACTAAACCATGGAATACAGGATGGTTGTAGAAGTATGTATTAGACACCTTGTAGACTAAACCATGGAATACAGGATGGTTGTAGAAGTATGTATTAAACACCTTGTAGACTAAACCATGGAATACAGGATGGTTGTAGGATGGTTGAATAAGTTAAGTTTAATAAACATGCCCGTTTTATAACGAAATAAATTTTGAAGATTTTAGGTAAATTAATTTTCTCAGTTTGATACTGTGCATATTTCACATGGAGTCAGTTGTTGTTGTAGTGTGTAGTGTCACAATATCTATAACGTGCATGCTGTGAAACAAAAATTCTGTCCAACTGACTTTTTAATTTTTTTAAAGAAGCTCAATAATAAATGATTGGAGCTTACTAATTTTTGAATCGTAGTAAGTTCACAACGTGTTCTTGAGGGAGTATCTAACGAAAAGTGGGTTAATTCACCGCAACAAATACGTAGAGATATACAGCATCGCACTATGGTGTTAATGTCTTTTTGCGAAGGTAATGCATATCGGTTGTAGATACCCAGTTTTCTTTATAAATGTGAAGTGCCTTTTCTATGGCTGACAAGAATACATTTATCTTAAAAACGTTTATTAACGAGATACATAAATTAATAGCGTACCTGGCTGTCAAGTCCTAGGGTTAACAACATGATAAAAAACAAAAATGCCCATAAAGGTGCAATTGGCAATCGTGCGACAACCTCTGGATACACAATGAACGCCAGACCAGCACCCTGATTCACCACGTGCTCGACGTCTACGTTGAGCTCATGAGCCAAGTAACCAATAACAGAGAATATAACAAAACCAGCAAAAATACTGGTCAGTACGTTGCTCGTAGATACTATTACAGCGTCTCTGAAATAACATAAAAGTGAATATAAAATAACACGAGACAAAAAACAAAAACAATTATGTTAACATATACAGTATAAGTCAAAGGGTCCTGGAGCTGAGTATAATAATTCGTGTCTACTCTAATCCCTGGATTACTTAAATCCCTGAAAAATATAACCCTATCTTCTTTGAAAATGTTCTGGCAGTCTAATGTGTCCTCCTTTTATTTAGGGTATTTAAACATTAAATATATTGGGTTCTCTGAACAGATGTTTCATTTCTCAACCGAAGGTATTTACACAATAAATATATTGGGTTCTCTGAACAGATGTTTCATTTCTCAACCGAAGGTATTTACACATTAAATATATTGGGTTCTCTGAACAGATGTTTCATTTCTCAACCGAAGGTATTTAAACTTTAAATATATTGGGTTCTCTGTACAGATGTTTCATTTCTCAACCGAGTGTACTTAAACATTAAATATATTGGGTTCTCTGAACAGATAAAAGTTTCATTTTTCATGTTACATAAAAGCTTTTAATAATCAGCTTGCTCGACTGATGTAATAACAACAAAATACTAAAACAATTACACTGTAATTCACTGATAACTTCTGCAGTGCACATAAAGCGCTCTCATTATTCCAATGCTTAAGGCACCATCTTTATGGTAGGAAATGGTAGAGGGGGTTAATAACGAGTGAATGTTCTGCTCTGTTATACTACACGGTAGTAAAAACGTCATATTTGAGGCTCTTCTTAATTGTTCTGAAATACTACACTTTAAACCCTTTTAGTTAATTTAAAAAAGCGAGTAATTATCTGTTCAATTACAAAAAAAACTAAGAATAAATTTCCATTTTGAAAACTAGATGGCGCATTTTTATATTCGATATCAATGGTATTAATGTCTGTATTGTTGATTTATTAGGCAACACACACATATCCAAAGATTAGAATGAACAATATTGTACTGTTACGTCTCCGTTTGTTAATTGATTTTCCGTAACTTCGTTCCGACGAAACTTAAACGACACAAGTTCTTTACTTAATAAAAC
>NW_013674400.1:25943-27653 GCF_000517525.1 Limulus polyphemus | reverse complement strand
ATAATTAGAAGTATCTTCAAGGTTAGGAAGTTAAAACAGTGGGATAATTAGAAGTATCTTCAAGGTTAGGAGTTAAAACAGTAGGATAATTAGAAGTATATTCAAGGTTAGGAGTTAAAACAATGGAATAATTAGAGCTTTATTAACAACCGATTAAATGGTTTCAAATATTCTAGTTTTATTAATGAACAATACTCACTTGTAACAGTTGTTGTAAAACGGATTGTAGGAAGACAAGGTTATGAGACCACCCCAAGCTGGACTAAGGGCAAAGAAGATCTGGACAGCTGCGTCTCCCCAAACCTTATAGCATTACGTATACAGAAGCATTTTAGTAAGTTTATTTTAGAATATTCTTACATTACAACATCACACAAGTTTTCCAAGAAAACCGTGATCTACAGCCTTGCATGGATAGTAATACCTTATTTATTAAAATTACAGTTCACCGTCACTGTACCAAGTACGGGGTTACAGTTCATTGTCACTGTACCAAGTGCGGGGTTACAGTTCATTGTCACTGTACCAAGTACGGGGTTACAGTTCATTGCTTCTGTACCAAGTACGGGGTTACAGTTCATTGCCTCTGTACCAAGTATGGGGTTACAGTTCATTGTCTCTGTACCAAGTACAGTGTTACAGCTTATTCTCTCTGTACCAATTACAGGGTTACAGTTAATTGTCACTGTACCAAGTACAGTGTTACAGCTTATTCTCTCTGTACCAATTACAAGGTTACAGTTCGTTTTCTCTGCACCAAGTACGGGGCTACAGCTCACCAAGGCTCTGTAACAAGTACAGTATTACAGCTCTGTAAGAAACAGTATTACAGCTCACTATAGCTCTGTAACAAGTACAGTATTACAGCTCACTAAAGCTCTGTAAGAAACAGTATTACAGCTCACTAAAGCTCTGTAACAAGACAGTATTATAGCTCACTAAGGCTCTGTAACAAGTACAGTATTACAGTTCGCTAAGGCTCTGTAACAAGAAAGTATTATAGCTCACTAAGGCTCTGTAACAAGACAGTATTATAGCTCACTAAGGCTCTGTAACAAGTACAGTATTACAGTTCGCTAAGGCTCTGTAACAAGTACAGTATTACAGTTCGCTAAAGCTCTGTAACAAGTACAGTATTACAGCTCACCAAGGCTCTGTAACAAGTATAGTATTACAGTTCACTAAAGCTCTGTAACAAGTACAGTGTTACAGTTCACCTGATGTTTGTAACAAGTACCATGACAAGCACAAAGCTAGAAAAAAAAATCTTGGCATAAATTCAGAACGTAACGTATTCTGTCTTTCCATTTACATAGGTTAGAGAATATATATAATCGAATCATAACACTAGTATTAGCATTGGAGAAATGTTTACAGTGAATATTGAAGGAGAACAATTCACCATACCTGAGCTTTCATTAACCGACTCCAGACGGGTGTTATATACCAAAGAATCCCCTCTTTAGCCCCTGGAAGGGTGACTCCACGAATGAACATGATTACCAAAACCAAATACGGGAAAAGTGCCGTAAAATATACCACCTGAACAAAAAATATAAACTCACGTAAAATATACCACCCGAATAAAAATATAAACTCACGTAAAATATAAAATCACGTAAAATATACCACCTGAATAAAAATATAAACTCACGTAAAATATACCACCCGAATAAAAATATAAACTCACGTAAAATATAAAATCACGTA
>NW_013674400.1:23562-25000 GCF_000517525.1 Limulus polyphemus | reverse complement strand
ACCACCTGAATAAAAAATATAAACTCATGTAAAATATACCACCTGAATAAAAAATATAAACTCACGTAAAATATACCACCTGAATAAAAAATATAAACTCACGTAAAATATACCACCTGAATAAAAAATATAAACTCACGTAAAATATACCACCTGAACAAAAAATATAAACTCACGTAAAATATACCACCTGAACAAAAAATATAAAATCACGTAAAATATACCACCCGAATCAAAAATGTTGATAAATAATTAACCAAGTTAATATATTAATAAATTAAACAAGTTAATATACTAATAAATTAAACCAGTTAATATATTAATAAATTAAACAAGTTAATAGATTAATAAATTAAACAAGTTCATATATTAATAAATTAAACAAGCTAATAGATTAATAAATTAAACAAGTTAATATATTAATAAATTAAACAAGTTAATAGATTATTAAATTAAACAAGTTAATATATTAATAAATTAAACGTGTTAATATATTAATAAATTAAACGTGTTAATATATTAATAAATTAAACATGTTAATATATTAATAAATTAAACAAGTTAGTATATTAATAAATTAAACATGTTAATATATTAATAAATTAAACAAGTTAATATATTAATAAATTAAACAAGTTAATATATTATTAAATTAAACATGTTAATATATTAATAAATTAAACAAGTAAAATCCTCACTTTCTTTTCCACTATGTGCCAGTTTCTTGTTCTCCATATTTATTTCAACAAACTAATTATTCTTACCCGAAAAGCTTTAAAGAATCCTGTTGTAATTGTAATCAAATTTAATAAAAACTTGCTCGCAAACTGTAATAACCTCTTTATTAATCGAAGGGCTATTTCAGGTAGCTGCTCAAGCTTCTGTAACGCTGAAGGCTGATAATGCTAAAAATCTAGTTTCGATACCCGCAGTGGGCGGAGCACAAACATCCCATTGTATAGTTTTGTGCTTAATAACAAACAAACAACTAAGGAAGTTTGTTAATCACTATACAGGAAAGGTGCGACTGTACATACTTCTTTGGAGGGGGGGGTTCTAGAAGACCCCCGGTCGGGGATATTTTAGATTTTACATTAAATGTTTTCAAAACTAAAAGAAGAACAGCAATGATATTTAACAGCATTTAACTATCAATTAAACCTTCCCTGATGTTGTTATTGGTTTGTTGTTAACTATCAGTTAAACCTTCCGAGTTACCCCTGATGTTGTTATTGGTTTGTTGTTAACTATCAGTTAAACCTTCCGAGTTACCCCTGATGTTGTTATTGGTTTGTTGTTAACTATCAGTTAAATCTTCCGAGTTACCCCTGATGTTGTTATTGGTTTGTTGTTAACTATCAGTTAAATCTTCCGAGTTACCCCTGATGTTGTTATTGGTTTGTTGTTAACTATCAGTTAAACCTTCCGAGTTACCCCT
>NW_013674400.1:21356-22805 GCF_000517525.1 Limulus polyphemus | reverse complement strand
ATATAAATATAATAGTACTGTCTGTTGTACGTATCTGTATAAATCTAATAGTACTGTCTGTTGTATGTATCTATATAAATATAATAGTACTGTCTGTTGTACGTATCTGTATAAATCTAATAGTACTGTCTGTTGTATGTATCTATATAAATATAATAGTACTGTCTGTTGTACGTATCTGTATAAATCTAATAGTACTGTCTGTTGTATGTATCTATATAAATATAATAGTACTGTCTGTTGTATGTATCTGTATAAATCTAATAGTACTGTCTCTTGTATGTATCTGTATAAATCTAATAGTACTGTCTGTTGTATGTATTTATATAAATATAATAGTACTGTCTGTTGTATGTATCTGTATAAATCTAATAGTACTGTCTGTTGTACGTATCTGTATAAATCTAATAGTACTGTCTGTTGTATGTATTTATATAAATATAATAGTACTGTCTGTTGTATGTATCTGTATAAATATAATAGTACTGTCTGTTGTATGTATCTGTATAAATCTAATAGTACTGTCTGTTGTATGTATCTATATAAATATAATAGTACTGTCTGTTGTATGTATCTGTATAAATCTAATAGTACTGTCTCTTGTATGTCCATGTAACTACTTCGCAAGGTGTAGAAAAATCTTCTGTAAAATCAGTGTGGAGGTTTATTAGGTGCATGCTGGGGTACATACAAATTTGCAGTTTTCCGGTTTTTATGGGCGGTTTTTACAATTACAAATACATATTACAGTTTGCCCCTGAAGAAGAAAGGTCCACCTTTCAAAGCGCTCTGGTTATAGAGTTTTTCATGACTTCTTGAACCTACGTGTTTTTCTAACATCATGAATATATAAGAGAAGCAACTTTTCCTGTCCTAAGAGAACCTTTCATTAATCATGAATTTACATAACTTCCATCCAAGGGACGGGTACTCCAGCTAGTTGTGAATAATTTTTGTTGATCCCTGATTGTAGCGGCGTGTTCATTGTAGACTGTTACAAACCTATACAAGAAATACACGTATTTTCCAAACCTCCTAGGTAGAGAGTATTTTAGTAAATGTTATAATACAACAAAACTTTGTTATTTTTACAGACATGTGCAATGTTTCCCCTTCGTTCTTTTTCTGTAAGTTCTTTGCAGCGAGTGTTCGATATAACACATTTACGTCACCGTCATTCAGAGTGGAGAACGTTCTACCCATCAGTGGTATTACTATTGTAAACGTTTAATTACATATCATAATCCATTACTTTATTCAAGCTTCACAGCCAGGATATTTTTCTGAGTCATCTAAATTTTGGATACAAGTGAGCATATTCTAAGATCGACGGAATGGTGTCTCACACTTGGGAGAAAGTACTTGAAACAACATCCTTTGTCATGAGTGTTAGACTAATGACTCGATCTCTTTCTTCCTAGACATCCTCACATTGATATTGTTGCGTCA
>NW_013674400.1:14042-20553 GCF_000517525.1 Limulus polyphemus | reverse complement strand
TAATTACATATCATAATCCATTACTTTATTCAAGCTTCACAGCCAGGATATTTTTCTGAGTCATCTAAATTTTGGATACAAGTGAGCATATTCTAAGATCGACGGAATGGTGTCTTACACTTGGGAGAAAGTACTTGAAACAACATCCTTTGTCATGAGTGTTAGACTAATGACTCGATCTCTTTCTTCCTAGACATCCTCGCATTGATGTGGTTGGTCTGTTCTGGATGGCCTTCAGTATTTAACTTCGTACGCGTGCCTTATTTGAAGTCTGAGACGTTGGTGGAAGACCTTCTTCCCTCTGTTTTTTCGCAAAAGAGAATATTTTTGAGCTCGTCTGATGTCTCAATGACCATTGAGTACTCTCTAGAGCACAGATAATTATTTTCACAATATTTCATTACGTTTTTCGTTGGTTCAGATCCGGTAAGTTCCTTCTGAAGACTGACATTGTGCAGTAATACAGCTTGTGGTTTCAGAGTTTATTGAGGTAGGACTTTGCTGACTTAATATTTAACGATTGTTTAGTTTTCATGACAGGAGAGTTGAAGATTGATTGTTTTAAAAGTGTTAGTTATGACAAATTTCGTTACGTAACTCTGTACGAGTCGTAGTTGTGTTTGCAGTTATATTGTTGTCTGAGCTTTACTTATACTGTTGACGTCACGTTACTCGAATCTTCAGTATTTTTCTCGTTACCTCAAGTGAGTATTGTTACCATACAGCGCCGCTCGCGTAATTTAGAGAAAGTTCGAGGCCTCAGTGAACAATACATATATACAGGCGACCAAGCGAGTGCAAGTCAAGTGTAGTTCAGTCAGAAAATTAGTGAGTGAAAGTGAAAGAAAAAGTGCAGTTAGCTAGCATGTGAGTTCAGACGTGATGGTCGATTTCTAAGCTGAGTTTCTCAGCTTGTATTGTAACAACAGAGATATAGAAGAATAATTCAGCTTGTCAGTTCAGTTCTAGAGTAATGAACCAGCGTGTGTGGACTTTTGACGTAAAAGAGAAATATTTAAAGCTCTGGATACAATGGTGATAACCCACAGGGTAACGTAAGTGAATTTATCACTGATTGTAGTGTGATAACATAGGAGAGAAGAAATAATTCGTCTTGTCAATTTGGTTCTAAATTAATCGAACCAACCTATGTGGGCTTTTGACGAAAAAGTTGATTATTTAAAGTTTTAGATTCAGCAGTGATAAACAATGGTATAATGAATTTTTGTACATATGTTTGACTTGTTTTGAATATATTATTTTATAACAAGTGGATTGTGTGCTGTCCATTTATTCTTCGAATTTATCGCCAACAAGTCACAGACACCTACTGTAGAAGAATCCCCAATCCACAAATATACATAAAACCCTGACACTGGCCAATAGTTCTCCTCACTTCATATATATATATATTGAACTTTGTCTCTCACACCAGTTCTTCACAGCCACATCAGTACCATATAACTAAACGACAGTTCCTTCATGGCCTTTGTTGGGCATGCTCTAATGTTGCTCTAGAATGGCTGTTAAGTGTTTGTTGTACTGTCATAGTGGGTTCACGTTCAGCTCAGTAACAAATCCCGCCAGAGTCGCGCCCAACAATAGCAGTTCACTTTGTACTCACGTTCACACCCCTATGCATTAGTATGTTGTCTGTCAGTCAGTCAGTAGACACTAAAATGACGTCACATAAGGGACGCTTAACGTTGCAATTTGTACTGTCCTGACATCAGTAAAACATGCGCATGCCATGAATCACGAGAAAAAGTATGCACTCTGTAGGCTACAACACAGCATGGCACTTTAAAAGCAGTAAATAAAAATATTTGTTACACTTAAATTTAGTTTTATTTACTCTTGAAACAGAACACTATCGGGGACCCAGTGCAAGTACATGTAGTATATATATATATTAGAACTAAACTAATTTAACATTATATGTGTATATATCCAGTCTAACAAACTATCGAAACGTACTTAATGTTATAAATAATCATTAAATCAGAACTCTAAGCCTTATAAAGACTAAAACACACCGGGCATCAGTTAGCTACCCTAGTTCTTAGACAGTATTTTATTTATGTAATATATATATATAAAACTCAAAATCTCTTTGTTTGTTTGTTTGTTTGCTTGTTTTCTGGTTTGTCCGACGCGTTCACTGCGCAGGTCACACTTCTCTCATGTGAAGGTGCGCAAAATGAAAATTTTTCATTGATACACGAGTCTATCATCTGCTAGCCGAACCGGTAATTTTATCGTTAACATATACATTACACGAATAAGTTCTACGCAGATCTGACATTTTTTGGTAAGTTTGAATTAACATTTAAGTTAGAATATAGCATTAGAGACCTATTTAGTTATAGATCATTAACCATTCATCTACTAATACATCATATATTTAACCTCACACACAAAAGAAATGCATGCTGAATTAGAATGTCGTGTGTGAAAAACAAACAGTAGGCCTAGTCTATAAAATAAAATTATGCAGTCTGCCATAAAATAAACTACGTGAAAAGAGTAAGGCTTACATTATAATACTTATTGTGTAAAATGAGATTAAAGTCAAGTCAGCGAATGTATTTTATTCTACTTTTTTTTTTTCCTCCGGGTGGTTTGATACCTGGAAATAGGTTTTTTTTCTTTTGATACATTATAAAGTACAATATTGTATTTTGTTGTTGTTGTATTTTTCATACATCAATATCATAATGTGAATACGGTATGACATTCATAAAAATATATTAAATTTACATTAAAGCAAATTCAACATAATATGACATACATATTTACGTTTGAAATTATAATATTTGAAGAAGGATGACGAGGGAAGAATAGAGCTAGGCCTATCCTGTTCACCAGAACGGGTACTCATACGTGTATAAGATAACCGAAATAATCTCTATAAGGGCATATTTATCCTTGCCAGTAAAAACATCGTTCATAAGGAAGCCTGAATTAAAACAGGTTCGTAGTATATTTTCAAAAATCAAACCTAAGGTTGTTGTTTTTTTCATAAATTCACAAAATATTTTTTACCTATCGAAATTAAGAACGGGGAAACAGAGAGTAGGTTTTTTTCGAAAACCCGGGCATCGCCGGGTAACGTTGCTAGTTGACTATAAAGGAAGGTGTTATAGTATACTGAAAGCATGGATGCGCGTTTTGTGATCATATTTCAAATCGCTAAAGTTCTAGAATATAAAATTACAAAAAATAGGGAGGAACCTTGTGATTGTTTTTATTCTTGGAGCACAGCTACACTCTGTCCACTGCGGAAATCGAAACTCGAGTTCTAAGTGCTTAAACTCATCACTCACTCACCGGAGGAAAGAACTCGTGTGTCACACGCGCTTTTTTATACCAATTATTCTTGTGCGATAAATGGAAAACGAAAGCTTTCGTCGATATTTTCGTCCGTCTATAGACTCTGTCGTTACGTCTACAGCTCTTTGTGTGAACATATTAAAATAGAGTAATCAAATCTTTTCTAAAATTAATAATCACGAAAAATGCCTAACTTTAACAGTAGGACTAACTTAGTGCCTGAATCGTACCTTGCCTGACGTCTGTACACCTTTAAACAAACAGCCGAAGACTATAATCCAGGCTAAGAGAAGACACAAGACTAGATACCATTTAGCCTCACCACTGTCATCTATACCACTCGATATGTCCAGGACGTAATGTCTGAAAGTCGAAAACTGGTAAATATTCATTTCTATAGTTTCTGTTCTAAATTATGAATAATAAACAGACAGTATATGGACAACAACAACAAAAAAAAGTTTCTCTTTTTATCCCTCATTACACGCCCCCTTGCGTTAGAGCTTGTTAATTGTAGAATCTTGGCTTAAATGATATTTTACCATTAGTAAAATATAATATTGTAATTTTAGGTTGAACAATGAACTGTTTAAGAGAGCAGTGTAATGTGCATGCAAATTTGGAAAACGAAAATATTTCTAAGTTCACTCAATTTGTATCTATTCTTTATGAAAATAAAAGTATTTTACTTATGTGATGATTTACTATTATATATTTATTGTGCGTATATTGAGCGTGGCGCCATCTCATGCAAATTGTTTCAAGTAGCACGATCATTTTTTTTTTTAACAATCTTTCGTATATTGAGCGTGGCGCCATCTCTTGCAAATTATTTCAAGTAGCACGATAAATATTTTTTTTTTTAAACAATCTTTCAAACGTTACGCTTTTCAGTTAAAGCTTTGCTTTACATCATATCACCTTGTCCTAAATCTCCTATAGTTTAAATTTTGTACTGACTTTCTTTAGAGTGAACCCATTTTTAATTACTGTCTCTGTTCTTGGTTACTAGTTTTTTCAATTCAAACTAACATTACTGATAAATTTTGTGATAAAAAAAAGCACGTTAAATGCAGATTTTTTTCTTCATTATTTTTAATTTAACTATTGCGGATTCAAAACCAGAGGATTCCAAAAATAGCATTTCAAATCCATCTCCTGTCTCCCACAAGTCACTGTCAAAGAGGCCTTTCGGTCAATGCCGAAATTCGTCAGTTGAACTGGACGCTAAGACGCAAAAGCTTAGAGGAATTTAGAAAGAAAAAAATCACGTGCAGTTAACGTGATTTTTATTACAAAGTTTTAAGACTATTGGTTTCTAATGCATCGCCATCTTTTGACGTTTAACATTATAACACATAATTATGTACATATTTAATTTGAAAAATAACACATTTCACTACGTAACACAATTATTCACTGACATCCCCTTTTTTTTCTTTTAGTAGTTTCAGTACTTCGTGATGTAAATATTGTTATCATTCATTGTCGTAAACCGTAAAATGTGCAACAGTACTCTAGTTGGTCGTACACGAACGACACAGCTTTCCTTCTTAAAGGTGTAATATATGTTAACGTACGATATATTGTAATTTTTCATTTACAGAAAAGCACATGCTCCAAAATTATTTGATTTATTGTAATCGATAGGCGGCAGTCCACATTTATTATTGTCCTTGTTATTTTAAAATCTTCATTGTTGCCTTACATTTCAAAATGAAGAATCAAACATGAATAACATATTTTGGTATTTTAAACCGGATTGATACACAGGCTAACAGTCAGGTATAAAAAAAAACCCTAAGGTTAAGGCATATTCAACCCTAATTGAAAACTACTGACAAAAGGAAAGGCAACATGTTAACAGCCCCAGTCGCCTCGTGACTACCCTTAAACGAATAGTGGGATTGACTGTCACGGTTATAACTTCCCCATAAGTGAGAGTGGAGAGCGTATTCAACAAAATATCACATCTCGATCTTTGAACCTTACAATACGCAGCCCGGAATGTTAACCAATAGGCCAGGCCCACCATCAAATGAGCACAAGAGGTGTTTAAAAACCTCGATAACTGGTACCCTTGAAAAAGTTCTTTAATGAAATATTCTGTTAAGTAGTTCTACGTATCTTTACTATAAAAAAAAAAACTCCATCAAATCTTTGTTAATTTAATTCTTTATACACATTTAATCGAAAAACATCGTTGCCTGATTTTGTGATAACAAGATCTAGACTCTAGCTAGGTGAGCTCTTTACGCTGGAGCTTCTTAGTGTATTACGTTGTTTCTGTGCGACACACAGAACTCTAGCTACAAATGACGACAGTTCCATTGTTTTATCCATTAGCACATTACTGAATCAGCTAATTATATGATGATGTTTGTTTAGAAGCGGAATTAAACATGTTTTTGCCTGTCACACTTTTCACAGAATTACACAAGTGATCCAACAGCCCTCTATATTCGTATAGTTAGTATGAAAAGCGAAAATAAACAAACTCACAGAAAATATTCTTCGGCTGGTGTTTTCTTTTCCATATTTTCAACAATGGCTCGAAGATCCAAATACATTGATGTTTCATTGTCGACACAAGTTTTATTGTAATAAGTTCCATTTTGTTTGGAGCATTCATCAGCGGCTTGAAAGGAGTAGCAAGCTAAACAAAGATCAAAATATTTAACTCCAAAGGAACAGCTAAACAAAGATCAAAATATTAATTAACTACAAAGGAGCAGGTAAACAAAGATCAAAATATTAATTAACTACAAAGGAGCAGGTAAACAAAGATCAAAATATTAATTAACTACAAAGGAGCAGGTAAACTAAGATCAAAATATTAATTAACTACAAAGGAGCAGGTAAACAAAGATCAAAATATTTAACTACAAAGGAACAGCTAAACAAAGATCAAAATATTTAACTACAAAGGAATAGCTAAACAAAGATCAAAATATTAATTAACTGCAAAGGAACAGCTAAACAAAGATCAAAATATTTAACTACAAAGGAACAGCTAATCAAAGATCAAAATATTGAACTCAAAAGGAGCAGGTAAACAAAGATCAAAATATTAATTAACTGCAAAGGAACAGCTAAACAAAGATCAAAATATTTAACTACAAAGGAACAGCTAAACAAAGATCAAAATATTTAACTACAAAGGAACAGCTAAACAAAG
>NW_013674400.1:9746-13210 GCF_000517525.1 Limulus polyphemus | reverse complement strand
AGTGAATAACTGTGTTATAACTGGGTATAATAATAGTGATTAACTGTGTTATATCTGGGTGTAATGCTAGTGAATAACTGTGTTATAACTGGGTATAATAATAGTGATTAACTGTGTTATATCTGGGTGTAATGCTAGTGAATAACTGTGTTATAACTGGGTATAATAATAGTGAATAAGTGTTTTTTATATCTGGGTGTAATGCTAGTGAATAACTGTGTTATATCTGGGTGTAATGCTAGTGAATAACTGTGTTATAACTGGGTGTAATGCTAGTGAATAACTGTGTTATATCTGGGTGTAATGCTAGTGAATAACTGTGTTATATCTGGGTGTAATGCTAGTGAATAACTGTGTTATAACTGGGTATAATAATAGTGAATAACTGTGTTATATCTGGGTGTAATGCTAGTGAATAAGTGTTTTTTATATCTGGGTGTAATGCTAGTGAATAACTGTGTTATATCTGGGTGTAATGCTAGTGAATAACTGTGTTATAACTGGGTGTAATGCTAGTGAATAACTGTGTTATAACTGGGTATAATAATAGTGAATAACTGTTTTAAAAATTACATTTGTAGTTTTTGCCAGTTTCAGGTTAAACAAAAAAACTCTACGTCATCTCTTCTTCGTAAAAATTGATGGTTTCACTATAACTGTCTTTCAAATCTATTTAAAGACACCATACCATCAGAGCTCCACTCTGGCTCACAATTTTCCCAAGGTAACCTTCTGGACCAAGAGGCAAAGATGTAGAACAAAGTCCAGGCAATGATCATGTTGTAGTAAAGCATTACAGTACACGAAACCAGAACCATACCGTATCCGATCCCTGCAACAAGAAACAGAGAAAGGGAAAAAGAAAAATATGATATTAGTTTGTTATATATATTTAAATGTAGATTAGTTTCGATTTTCAAAATATAGCATGGATATAAAAAGACGACTTTTGAAACACACAGAAAATCAGTGTTTACCAGAAACCAGTAACGTCCTAAACTCACAGAAAATCAATGTTTACAAGAAACCAGTAACGTCCTAAACACACAGAAAACCAATGTTTACCAGAAACCAGTAACGTCCTAAACACACAAAAAATCAATGTTTACCAGAAACCAGTAACGTCCTAAACTCACGGGAAATCAGTTTACCAGAAACCAGTAACGTCCTAAACACACAGAAAATCAATGTTTACCAGAAACCAGTAACGTCCTAAACACACAGAAAACCAATGTTTACCAGAAACCAGTAACGTCCTAAACTCACAGGAAATCAGTTTACCAGAAACCAGTAACGTTACATTCACAGATCATATCTGAACCATCGTTACATTCACAGATCATATCTGAACCATCGTTACATTCACAGATCATATCTGAACCATCGTTACATTCATGGATCAGTATCTGAACCATCGTTACATTCACGGATCATATCTGAACCATCGTTACATTCACAGATCATATCTGAACCATCGTTACATTCATGGATCATATCTGAACCATCGTTACATTCATGGATCATATCTGAACCATCGTTACATTCACGGATCAGTATCTGAACCATCGTTACATTCACGGATCAGTATCTGAACCATGGTTACATTCATGGATCAGTATCTGAACCATCGTTACATTCATGGATCATATCTGAACCATCGTTGCATTCACAGATCAGTATCTGAACCATCGTTACATTCATGGATCATATCTGAACCATCGTTACATTCATGGATCAGTATCTGAACCATCGTTACATTCATGGATCAGTATCTGAACCGTCGTTATATTCGTGGATCAGTATCTGAACCATCGTTACATTCACGGATCAGTATCTGAACCATCGTTACATTCACAGATCAGTATCTGAACCATCGTTACATCGTTTTTAACAATTGGCAATTTTAAATACTTAATATGTAGCCAATCGGGTTACCGAATCTTCCCCTTTTGTGTTTCGCGTAAGTTCTGAATTCTTGCGACAGATATTTTTCGCGGGGGGTGGGGTGGAGGGAACAATTTACGTTACTACCCATCACCAGATGAATGACAATATTTCTACTTTTGTAGCTGATAACCTCTAATATGAGTAAATAAATAATATACACTCATTTAGACTAACTTCTCTGAACTGGATTTACTAACACCATACATAAACCTGTTGTTACAAGAACTGATCCAAGTTTCGACGTTGTTCTGGTAGCAGTTTTCTATCCTTTCAATTTGTGAGATGTTTCTTTGCTTTGTTGTGCAACAATACCACATAGTCGAGATATTTATGAATATTGTTCTCGACACCCTGCCTGAATCTGAATCTGTTACACGACCCTTCTTCGAAATATTAGTAAATCACTGTTGCTGAAAAATATTAAGATCATTAATCATCACGTTGACCTTTTGACCGCCACAAACTTCTAAATCTAAAATCATTCGTTCTGATATTTCTACATAAACGTACACAACAACACACACTTTCTATGTTATTCTATAATTAATTTTAGTGATGGCAAGACTAACACTTACCAAAATTAAATCAAAGTGTCCTTTAACACCAAACGTATCCTATACTAGAAATATATTTATAGTGTGGGCCGTATAAATACACAGGTGTTTTAAATATTAGTAAACGAAATGGAACTTTACCTTTACCTGAAAAAAGAAAATTTCTAAAAGAGTAACACCATTTGACCCACACCTGTATAAAACAAGACTAGTAAGTCTGCTAGCTGGGTGGTTACCCTGAAACAGTGGGCAGAAACGTTCGAAGAGAGCAGCTGGACCCAGATTAGCGTACTGCCCAATGGCCAGCTCCATGAACATCAGAGGCAATCCAGCAAGGATCATCATGATGACGAAAGGAATAACAAACGCTGCTAAAAAATCAAACAAAAAGGTAACGTCATGTAGTATAAGCTACAAAATGGATACAGAGAGATAAACCCTCAGTTACATATTCCATAGAAAAACTACATTTACTTTACTTTAGTGTTTTCAGTTTAAGCTGCAAAGTTCCAACTTTGCAATTATTTGATATTTTACTCCAAACTGTCCAGTAAAAAGATTAAGAAAGCTCAAATATGAACAGAGGTAACAATTTATATTATATTATTTAGCAATTTATATTTAATATTTAACAATTTATATTTTTTATTTAATATTTAAC
Organism: Limulus polyphemus; assembly: GCF_000517525.1. Classification (NCBI taxonomy): domain Eukaryota; kingdom Metazoa; phylum Arthropoda; class Merostomata; order Xiphosura; family Limulidae; genus Limulus; species Limulus polyphemus. The sequence continues at coordinate 10,048 of NW_013674400.1, read as the reverse complement.
AATTTATATTTTTTATTTAATATTTAACAATTTATATTTATTATTTAGCAATTTATATTTATATTTAATATTTAACAATTTATATTTATTATTTAACAATTTATATTTATTATTTAACAATTTATATTTATTATTTAATATTTAACAATTTATATTTATTATTTAACAATTTATATTTATTATTTAACAATTTATATTCATTATTTAATATTTAACAATTTATATTCATTATTTAATATTAAACAATTTATATTTATTATTTAATATTTAACAATTTATATTTAATATTTAATATTAAACAA
>NW_013674400.1:3469-8661 GCF_000517525.1 Limulus polyphemus | reverse complement strand
GTAGACTGTATACTAAGGGATTGAGTCTGTTCAGGTTGCTACGTATATTGTATACTAAGGGATTGAGTCTGTCCAGATTGCTAACTAGATTGAATATTTGAGAGTTTGAGTCTGTTCGGGTTGCTACGTAGACTGTATACTAAGGGATTGAGTCTGTTCAGATTGCTACGTATACTTATACTAAGGGATTGAGTCTGTTCAGATTGCTACGTAGACTGTATACTAAGGGATTGCGTCTGTCCAGATTGCTAACTAGATTGAATATTTAAAGTTTGAGTCTGTTCTGTCCAGGTTTTTACAACTTCAATACTAGAGTTTCACGTAAGGTCAGTTCTTAACATAAATCAACCGAACTTTATGTGTTTGAGGTTGAAAATTAAGTTAATTTTTAATTATTATAAGTTTTTGCTTTCTATCGATGTGTTGTTTTGTGACATTATACACTCTCAGTTAAACTAGCTACTTTATTTTCAGAGTTATGTTTTTAGTCCTAATCTATGAATGAGCTTTGATAAGAATGTATAGATACTTTCATAAACATTCAAAGGTTATTTGTGTTTAAAAGAATTCACCTTGCTACAAATTATAAAACAAAAGACATTTTGAAATTCTAGAATTAGAGACAATATGCTTAGAAAAAACATATCAGTGTCAAAACTATGTTACAATTTGAATAAAATAAGCGAGGATGAACCTTGGTGCAATATTATCTAACATAGAAAACCTTCCATTGTTTGCAATAAACAAAGAGAGACAGCAGATGGAACCCTTTTCCTCGTATTCTTGATACAGTACCATAAACCGATTTCCTTATTTTTAAGGTTGTCATAGAAACAGAAGATGGTGATATTATATTCGTGTTTCATGAGTAACTTAAAATACTTCATAAAAGATAAGATGTTGGGTCTTGAAATAAATATCTCGTAAGGCTTTATTATATATATATTTCTCAAGTAGAATAAATTATGACATGTTAGCCAATCAGATCATCTGATGTTATAGATGTTAGCCAATCAGATCAATCACATTATGCTGTTGACTAATAAAAATAGCTTTATTTATTTATTCCAGTTCCATATATTTCCCACTTAACACTTGATATTAAAATGACTACACGATAATTACATACCATATTTAAATGTTTTTAATCATTAATTATTTGTTAAATTATTGAATAATAACCACAACTTATACTAAAATATGAAAGTTTATATGTTACTAACAGCCACGACTACAAAGCATTTATTGAATGTTAATTAACATTAATAAGTATATGTTAAAGAAAATATTTAAATATTATAATTATGTTCCATTTTTCTTTTGGGCTAATCATTGTCTTATTTTGTTTTCAGGTATCATGATTATTTTTTTTATTATAACCAGGGGGCCTCAAAAGATAGAAGTGGCCCGGGCCTCTCTGAACCTCTGAGAGGGAGGGCCTGGTACCCACAATCATCGGTTACTGTAACAGTCTACAACTAACACTAAGAGCTATATTTCTATATCTCACAAACAACTCCGGTTACTGTAACAGTCTATAACTAACACTAAGAGTTATGTTTTGTATGTGTTACTAACCACCACCGTTTCTGTAACACAGATAAGGAAAACGCCAAATATTTCCAAGCCCTACTGAGTAACCAAGTAGAGAGAGAATGAAATCATATTTTCCGGTCCAATTTCCCCGTTCAATCCCTTCTGTCTTATTGACACTCCCATCAAGATCTCGAGTCTGGTCAGCAGGGAAAGGTGTTTGGCCATTGCCTCTTGGAAATCCTTCTTCCCGGTCAGCCTGATAACAAGAGAGTAACACTAACATGGGGTTTGACAGGAGCTGGGTATTTTTAGATACTGAGGAAAAACACAGAAGACGATATTTTGGAAACAAAATGAAAAATTGCTATAAAAATTAAACCTGTTACACCTAAGGTACTTATTTTATTTCTATTCCAGTGACGAAACAATACAATTTAATGATATTGTTTAAGTATCTCTAATGGCATCTTTATTAATAATGTGAACTTATTACGATAACAAACGCATTAGGCCTAAATGAGTCTGAAATTAGGCTTAGGACAACTATTTAAATGCATTAGCTCACCTCGTTTTTTTCTTTAATAAAAATATTTCTCTACGAATTAAAATGATGCTCTAGTTTCACGTAGTAAATACATTTCTAAGAATTGCTTGTTTTTTTAGCAACATTTTAAAATATCTGCTTGTCATTAAGACTAGTGTATGAATGATTTCTTTATAACCACATTGTAAACTTTCAATATCAATACTACATGTTTAAATCTGATATCAGTGTATTAATTGTGAAAAATGATCAATATGCTCGGACTTTTTGTGTTATAAATTACTTTAGATTCTCTCTTCATATGATATACGTGATATCAATAATATCCTAGAGTTTTGTGTTATAAATTACTTTAGATTCTCTCTTCATATGATATACGTAATATCAATAATATCCTAGAGTTTTGTGTTATAAATTACTTTAGATTCTCTCTTCATATGATATATGTGATATCAATAATATCCTATAGTTTTGTGTTATAAATTACTTTAGGTTCTCTCTTCATATGATATACGTGATATCAATAATATCCTATAGTTTTGTGTTATCAATTACTTTAGGTTCTCTCTTCATATTATAATTTTAAAATCTGTAAAAGTAAGAGCAAAAGATAGGTTAGGTTAGGTTCACTCACTATTTTACCGAAAACAGTTTACATTTGGCAGTAAAAATTAAAACACCAACACAGAATCTTTTCCAATAAATCAAAGCGACCTGAAAAATATACAAAACATAATACGTGTACAGTATGATCCACTCATTTTTATTAAGCTACACAATGAGGGCTTTCTGTGCTCTGCCCACCGCAGGTATCGAAACCCGATTTTCAGCGTTATAAGGTCTCAGAAATACCGCTAGCCACCGGTGTGTGTGTGTTTCAATGTATAGTTTTAATTCTTGTATTAGAGAAGCATGTTTCAACTCCAGTACAGTGTTGTTAGTAGTCTTGTAGACAAAGAATGCTAAGACTATTTAAGACGCATTTCTTCTTACTTAAAGAATAACTGAAATGTTTTTTTTAAATATAATCAATCGTATCTTTCCTGCCTTATGTTTGATTATTATCACGACAAAGGCATCGTGTTGCGTGTTTGCTATTTTCAACCATCAGCACACTTGGGAAAGGCAGCCAGAAAGCAACACTCGCCGCCACAAGGGATATATCTGGCTTTGAACCGAATAACTCGATCGACTGTTACTCTTATTTAATGCATTACGGCTGAAAATGCGGAGAGTGTCTAGCGTCATCGCGACGCGAACTTTAGACCTTTCAATCAATCCGCAGTCCGGCATGTTGACCACTAGACCACGCCCAGCCCGTCATTTTTTTTTGTTCGGACCAAATGAAACGATTTCCATAATCATTTGGTTTAATCCAAACAAAAGGCACAGCAAATTTTGTCACTTTAGTCAGAACCTTTGAACTGATAACATAATAATTTCATTGTCTTATAAGTTATGACATTTGACCTCGAAACATTTACAAGTAAAACATGATTAAATTACGAAACACAGAAATAGTTTTATTTGATTTACATGTCAGAGAAGTTTATCACCGCCCACAGCACAGGTTCTCCTCCCTTTAGCGGTGGTATCCTGTCGCAACACGTTGGTCAATGCGGAATCTGAACCACTGACCTCAGAACGACTACTTCTTGATATTTGTTTGTTATTATTCTTACCTTTAATGTCAAGTAAACAGGATGATTGTAATACTACCACCATTATAACAAGATGGTTTAATATCATAATTATGACATTAAGCGAAAAACGTTCGAAGCTCGCTGAATTTCATTACATTCATCGAAGTACTCTCACGCGTATCCACAAAAAATATCCCTCTTTTGGTATATCGTTACAACAGTGAAAACTAAAGACACGATCTTTCCATCTGGTATGGTACGAAACCACATATGATTTTTCATATACTTCGGTTTAAAGCCAAGTAATAATTCGTCTTTCTATCGATTTGAACCGACGGACTAGAACGAAGGCAGCTAGTTATCAGCACCCTTCGTCAAATTTTGGGGCAGTTAGTTATCATCACCTTTCGCTAAATTTTGGGGCAGCTAGTTATCAGCACCTTTCGCCATATTTTGGGGCAGCTAGTTATCAGCACCCTTCGCCAAATTTTGAGGCAGCTAGTTATCAGCACCCTTCGCCAAATTTTGAGGCAGCTAGTTATCAGCACCCTTCGCCAAATTTTGGGGCAGTTAGTTATCATCACCATTCGCCAAATTTTAGGGCAGCTAGTTATCAGCACCCTTCGCCAAATTTTGGGCAGCTCTGAAAGAATAGTGTGATTTGACCTTCAATCTTATAACGCGCACACGGCCCCAGAGTGCAGAGCGCAATTTTGCGGCAACGGGACGCGAACCATTGACTCATTAGGTTCATAATCCGGCAAAAGAAGCTCTAAGTTACTTCCGGACAAAATTATTTTTAAAATAAGGTCAGTTTGCTTGCGTTTCATAGTTCATCTCGTTTTACCAGAGTATTGCTAATTTTATTTAAGTACTTTTAAAATATAACATTTTACAATGTATGTGAAAATTTCCAAAGAAACCAGACAAACTTTGTGTATTTTCAAACCGTAAAGATTAGCCATATTTTCTCTGATTTGTTCAGGGAGTAACAATAATAATAAAAAAATATTTCTCGTGATAAAAAAATCAAGATCTTGGCTAATCCATCATAGAGAACAGACAATATAATTGGTGATAAGTTGATTTTTTGTTTTTGTTTTTATATGTTCGTCCATATGCTATATTTTAGTTATGGTTTAAAAATAACTTAAATAGACAAAATAACCGAGAAATACGAAAAAATATCTGACTTTTGTTTTTATGAAAAATCAGACTTTCATTCTTTTTAAGTATTGACAGGTAAACACTATGGTAATAAACATGTTAAACATCTACCATGTTAAGCCTTGTCAGGTAAACACTATGGTAATAAACATGTTAAACATGTACCATGTTAAGCCTTGTCAGGTAAACACTATGGTAATAAACATGTTAGACATGTACCATGTTAAGTATTGTCAGGTAAACACTATGGTAATAAACATGTTAGACATGTACCATGTTAAGTATTGTCAGGTAAACACTAT
>NW_013674400.1:0-3019 GCF_000517525.1 Limulus polyphemus | reverse complement strand
ATAACAAAGTCATATTCACACACACTACCTTAGTAACAATAATAACAAAGATAGATAAGAAATTCATATTCACACACACTCCCTTAGTAACAATAATAACAAAGATAGATAAGAAATTCATATTCACACACTACCTTAGTAACTATAATAACCAAGATAACAAAGTCATATTCACACACACTACCTTAGTAACAATAATAACAAAGATAGATAAGAAATTCATATTCACACACACTCCCTTAGTAACAATAATAACAAAGATAGATAAGAAATTCATATTCACACACACTCCCTTAGTAACAATAATAACAAAGGTAGATAAGAAATTCATATTCACACACTACCTTAGTAACTATAATAACCAAGATAACAAAGTCATATTCACACACACTAACTTAGTAACAATATTAACCAAGATAACAAAGTCACATTCACACACTAACTTAGTAACAATAATAACAAAGGTAGATAAGAAATTCACATTCACACACACTACCTTAGTAACAATAATAACCAAGATAACAATGTCACATTCACACACTACCTTGTAACAATAACAACCAAGGTAGATAAGAAATTCATATTCACACACACACTACCTAGTAACAATGACAACCAAGGCACATAACAAATTCATATTCACACACACTACCTTAGTAACAATAATAACCAAGATAACAAAGTCACATTAACACACACTACCTTAGTAACAATAATAACCAAGATAACAAATTCATATTCACACACACTAACTTAGTAACAATATTAACCAAGATAACAAATTCATATTCACACACACTACCTTAGTAACAATAATAACAAAGGTAGATAACAAAGTCACATTCACACACACTACCTTAGTAACAATAACAACCATGGCACATAAGAAATTCACATTCACACACACTACCTTCGTAACAATAACAACCAAGGTAGATAAGAAATTCATATTTACACACACTACCCTAGTAACAATAATAACCAAGATAACAAAGTCACATTCACACACTAACTTAGTAACAATACTAACCAAGATAACAAAGTCACATTTACACACACTACCTTAATAACAATACTAACCAAGATAACAAATTCATATTCACACACACTAACTTAGTAACAATACTAACCAAGATAACAAAATCACATTCACACACACTACCTTAGTAACAATAATAACCAAGATAACAAAATCACATTCACACACTAACTTAGTAACAATAATAACAAAGGTAGATAAATTTTCACATAGCCATCCTGCTTGATAACTATAGTAAATGAACCATACTTCATTTACTGGCTTCACTATTCTACATCTATGATTTGTTAACCCTAATCATTACACTCGGAATAAAAGGATTTCAATGTTAAAATTAAATTACAAACATTTCCTGGAACATAGAAATCTGTTTGACCATGGTTCATGATAAGATCGTTTGATGCTATGCCTGCTGGTTCATAAGAACGTTTACGATCATGTCAGTCTTCGTGTTTAACATAAGTGATTTTTACCTCGTCTTTGAAGCTGACCAAAGGAAAACCATTCTCTGATCCATTAAAAACCTGGAGGTGTTTTAGGACTTTCGGACTTTTAAATATTGGTTCACAAATCTCACTTCTGCATTGGCCATTGGACAGAAGATTAATTTGAGTAGTTTTATATCGTTCTAATGAGTGAACGTATCCATATCCTCTTGCTAAGCCTTTACCACTCACTCGTCTGTCAGTCCTAGCACAGATGTAACAAGAATCGGATGAAGATCGAACAGAAAGACTATGTTGCTGGCCACTTGAGAACTCAATTTTGTCCAAACTTTGGGTAGCACCCAATAGAGCTTTACCATTTTCCATATCAGAGGACACAAGTCTACTGTTTCTAAACTGTGATATTTTGATCCGTTTTGCTAACAGACAGGATCGATTTGATATCAGGTGAAGGTTCTTTATTATCAGAAATTATAATGTTATTCCAAAGAAGAAAGTATTTTTTTTAAAACGTATAACGAACTTGTTATGCCTACTTATTCCAATTTTTACCTGTAAGAACGAGATGAATCTGTTAAACTGAGAGAGCAATTCCTTTCTTCTTCATAAAGATTTATGAGCATGCGCAAAAGAACAGACAGAAAAATATAATATATATATATAACCTAAATATTTATTGCTTTCAACTAAAGAATACTTTTTTCTGATACAATATCATAAGCAGAGGATTAAATAACAAATACAATAAATAAATATTTCAATAGATAAGAACGTGCTCATAAACGTTACTCAATCGTTTAATGAAGTGAAGAAAACACGGCGCATGAACATTATATGTTCCCATGACAACCGACAGGTTGTGTCTTATATGTCAAACCTCCGTGGCTTTAGTGACGTTCTGAGAGACGACGTAGCTAAACGAAACTAAATAAAAAGATGCCGGAAGATTTGGGACAGGCTATGATCCAAAGATGAAACATTCTGTTCATACAGATAAATACCGCAGTAAAATACACGCTTTATATGTATCGTCGTAACTCCGTTAAAATTTGGGATAGCGAGTTGGTTTTGTACGTTCCGTACAAATTATACAGTAATCCTCGAACTAGTAGTTACCATTTTGTCAGGTGTACGAGCTTGATGTGCATAGCCTAGTGATTAACGTGCCCGGATTGTGGATTCAAAGACATAGTGTCCGCATCCCATTGCTATCAAAACGCACTCCTCACTTTGGTGCTATGGTTGCGACATAAGAATAATGATCAAATCCCACTATTAGATCAGAAAAGAGTAGCCCAAGAGTTAATTATCTGCTTTTTCTCTGGTTTAAATTAGGAACAGCGTTTCGTAGAAAGTCTTTGTGAAAATATCCGAAACAAAATTCCTCTAGTCTATCAGTTCAAATTTAGATGGGGATAGGCGGATATAGTCTTCGTTAGATGGGGATAGGCGGATACAGTCTTCGTTAGATGGGGATAGGCGGATACAGTCTTCGTTAGATGGGGATAGGCGGATACAGTCTTCGTTAGATGGG
>NW_013674399.1:10194-26830 GCF_000517525.1 Limulus polyphemus | reverse complement strand
CAGACGGTAGTAAACCAAGTGGTTTTAAGATCTACATTACAGACAGTAATAAACCAAGTAGTTTTAACATCTACATTACAGACGGTAGTAAACCAAGTAGTTTCAACATCTACATTGCAGACGGTAGTAAACCAAGTAGTTTCAACATCTACATTGCAGACGGTAGTAAACCAAGTAGTTTCAACATCTACATTGCAGACGGAAGTAAACCAAGTAGTTTTAACATCTACATTAGAGACGGTAGTAAACCAAGTAGTTTTAAGATCTACATTACAGACGGTAGAAAAACCAAGTAGTGTTAACATCTACATTACAGACGGTAGAAAAACCAAGTAGTTTTAAGTAGTTTTAAAATCTACATTACAGACGGCAGTAAAACAAGTAGATTTGATTTCTACATTACAGACGGTATAAACCAAGTAGTTTTAACATCTACATTACAGACCGTCATAAAACAATCAGATTTTAGATCTTAATTACAGACGGTAGTAAAACAAGTAGATTTAACATCTACGTTACAGACGGTAGTAAACCAAGTGGTTTTAATATCTACATTACAGATCGTAATAAAACAAGTAGATTTTAGGTCTATATTACAGACGGTAGTAAATCAAATAGATTTAAGATCTACATTACAAATGGTTTTAACATCTTCATTACAGACGGTAATAAAACTAGTAGATTTACCATCTACATTACAGACGGTTATAAACCAAGTACTTTTAACGTCTACATTAGAGACGGTAGTAAAACAAATAGTTTTAAAATCTACATTACAGACGGTAGTAAAACAAGTAGTTTTAAAATCTACATTACAGACGGTATAAACCAAATAGTTTTAACATCTACATTACAGACTGTAATAAAACAAGTAGTTTTAACATCTACATTACAGACGGTAGTAAACCAAGTAGTTTCAACATCTACATTACAGACGGTAGTAAACCAAGTAGTTTCAACATCTACATTATAGACGGTAGTAAACCAAGTGGTTTTAAGATCTACATTACAGATAGTAATAAACCAAGTAGTTTTAACATCTACATTAGAGACGGTAGTAAAACAAGAAGATTTAACATCTACATTACAGACGTAGTAAACCAAGTGGTTTTAACATCTTCATTACAGACCGTTATAAAACAAGTAGATTTTAGATCTAAAATACAGGCGGTAGTAAAACAAGTAGATTTAATTTCTACATTACAGACGGTAGTAAACCAAGTAGTTTTAACATCTACATTACAGACGGTAGTAAAACAAGTAAATTTAACATCTACATTACAGACGGTAATAAACCAAATGGTTTTAACATCTACATTTTAGACGGTAATAAACCAAATGGTTTTAACATCTACATTATAGACGGTAGTAAACCAAGTAGTTTTAACATCTACATTACAGATCGTAATGAAGAAGTAGATTTTAGATCTACATTATAGACGGTAGTAAACCAAGTGGTTTTAAGATCTACATTACAGACGGTAGTAAACCAAGTAGTTTCAACATATACATTGCAGACGGTAGTAAACCAAGTAGTTTTAACATCTACATTACAGACGGTAGTAAACCAAGTAGTTTTAACATCTACATTACAGACTGTAGTAAACCAAGTAGTTTTAACATCTACATTATAGACGGTAGTAAAACAAGAAGATTTAACATCTAAATTACAGACAGTAGTAAAACAAGTAGTTTTAACATCTTCATTACAGACCGTTATAAAACAAGTAGATTTAATATCTACATTACAGACGGTAGTAAACCAAGTAGTTTTAACATCTTCATTACAGACCGTTATAAAACAAGTAGATTTTAGATCTTAATTACAGACGGTAATAAAACAAGTAGATTTAATTTCTACATTACAGACGGTAGTAAACTAAGTATTTTTAGCATCTATATTACAGACGGTAATAAAACAATTAGATTTTAGAACCACATTACAGACGGTAGTAAACCAAGTATTTTTAATATCTTCATTACAGACGGTAGTAAAACAAGTAGGTTTAATTTGTACATTACAGACGATAGTAAACCAAGTGGTTTTAACCTCTGCATTACAGATCGTAATAAAACAAGTAGATTTTAGGTCTATATTACAGACGGTAGTAAACCAAGTAGTTTTAACATCTACATTAGAGACGGTAGTAATACAAGAAGATTTACCATCTACATTATAGAAGGTTATAAACCAAGTAGTTTAACCTCTACTTTACAGACGTTAATAAAATAAGTATATTTTTAGATCTACATTACAGACGGTACTAAACCAAGTACTTTTAACGTCTAGATTAGAGACAGTAGTAAACCAAGTTTATTTAATATCTACATTACAGATGGTAGTAAAACAAGTAGATTTCACGTCTATATTACAAACAGGTATTGAAAAAAGTAGTTTTATCGTCTACATTATAGATGGTAGTAAACCAAGTAGTTTTAACAACTACATTACAGACGGTAATAAAACAAGTAGATTTTAGATCTACATTACAGACGGTAGTAAACGAAGCAGTGTTAACATCTACATTACAGTCGGTAATAAAACAAGTAGATTTAATGTCTACATTACAAACAGGCAGTGAAAAAAGTAGTTTTAACGTTTACGTTATAAATGGTACTAAAACAAGTAGATTTAACATCCACATTACAAACAGGTAGTGAAAAAAGTAGTTTTAACGTGTACATTACAGACGGTAGTAAGACAAATATTTGTAAGGTCCATTACATACATTCTACAGTAATGAAGTGGGATATTTTAAGGTTTTACTGTGTACATTACAGACAGCAATAGACAAATATTTTAAGGTCTGTTACGTACATGCTACAGTTACGAAACAGGGTAATTGAAGGTTTACTCTATTCATTATAGACGGTAATAAAAGTTAAAGGTAATTTTATAAATAGAACTAAAAGTAAGATGTGTCAGTGCTCTATATTTATAACCCAAAGAAGTGAATAAGGTACAACGAAACGCGGCAGGGGTCGTGATTCAGTGTTATTTGGGGCAAAACGCCATCTTGCCAAGCGCAGGAGATGTTGATATTGTGATAAATCACTGAATAAAACGTATATACTTCAATTCATTGAACTATAAGCAAGTTGTCCTTAACTGATATACAGTCTTGGCCAAAATGTTTGCATACTGTTCTGTTTAACGTTACTGTCTACATGCATGTAGTAGTTATTAAGTAAATGCTCGAGTAGTAACAGTGAAAGTAGCGAATGATCGGACAAACATGTACGAGTTGTTATTCTGGTTTCTATAAGTTGTTTTGACCATTTGTTCGTAAAACACACACACACCTGTTTAGTATGAAACGATGTGCTTTTGGTATAATATTTTTCAAAAAATGTCAACGCTTTGTTCAGACAATTTCTCTGTACTTGGTATAGAGTTATGCCTCGTCACCTGCCAGAAGTTATAGGGCATCAAATTATTCGACTGTCCAAAAAGGGTATGAAATTACCAGAACAGTAGGGTACCCCCAGTGTACTGTATCCAGAATCCTAAAGCGTTATCGGACTACAAGAAACCTTGTTCCAGGAAAGTCTATTAGCAGACGCTGAAAAACTACTGCCGGAGATAACCGTGTTTTGACCAGGTTAACATGTTAAGATCTTGCAAAACCTTATGACAGGAATGACATTAACACATTCATTCCTAGATATCTAGAAGAACAATGATTAAGAGGCTGAATAACAGGGTTATTCTGCAAGAAGGGCTATCTGCAAATCGATAGTAATTCACCACCGTTACCGTGTTACTTGAGCAAGACAGCATTCGTAGGACACTGGCGACATGTTATCTTTTTCAGATGGGTACTGTTTCCGGCTTGTTAAAGCTGATGGTAGGATTCGTGTTCGTCGTTTGCCTGGAGAACAGATGGGGGGAACACTACCTTTCCTACAGGGAACCCACAGGAGGTGGTACAGTAAATGTTTGGGCAGCTATTCATCGTGGTGGAAAAACTGCTCTTCATATCCTCCAGGAAAACGTCAGTGGCGCCTCCTATAGGCTTCACATGGAAACAATATTTCTGTCACGTGATAGGGAAATGTTTGGCAATAATATTGTGTTCCAGGATGACAATGCCACTGGCCACAGTGTGCATATTGTACAGGATTATTTCTACCAGGAGGATGTTACAAGATTGCCACAGCCAGAGAAGTCTCCAGATTGTAATCCCATTGAGAACTTTTGGGTAGAACTGAGCCGAAAAATTGCTAACAAAGATCCTAAACAAGCTACTGTAGTTGGGCTGAAATCATAGTGGATTACATCAATAACCTCATTGACAGCATGCTACGTCGCCTTGCGGGGGATATTATAGTACAAGGAGGACTAACTAAATACTGAATGTTTAATATGAACTCATATATGGTTACAGATGCTGGTTATAATAATTTTATGTTATATTTTGTCATCATATATGTTTTGTAAGGTTTTATTGTGATAGGTGAAATGCTGAATTGTACATCTTTTTATAGGTGTCTGATAAAATTGTTTGCTATTGTAATAAATCGTTCATGATGGCTATAGAACCTGTCTCATTATACAAATTACATATGCAGATGTTTAATATAAACATACATATCTCAGCACTAAGTGTATTTATATTCCATCTTGATAATAATAATAATCTTATTTGTTACAAAATGTGCAAACGTTTTGGCAAGACTGTACAAAGAATTGAGTAAGTTATAATAAAACGACTTGGAATACGCAAATCAGCAAGTCACGTGACAGCCGATATAAAGTCGCAGTAGTGCGTCATGTATCAGAACTACATTTTGACATTGTTTGCAATCGAAAATATATCGCTTTTGAGATAAATATATAACAGCTCTTTGCTACGCAAAATTTATATGCTCGGATCATAAAGATGTGTTTAGATTATGGATTTAGAACTACAGGACGAAGTTATCCATTTTACTTAAAGACATTGGAAAACAAGGAATATGGATTAGTTTGGGACCCCAGGACTACCCACAAAGAAACCTATAAAAATTCGTACTCCAACCGTAGTAAGGAAAGTGTGGCTACTCGCAGCAGCTGAGAATCTACAAACAGAAAGGATTGTGCCAAAATTTTACACGTTACCCAGGCAAAAGTATGTAACATAAGCACGAAGGTTCTGTGTCTGAAAAGTAACATATGTCAATCGTACACAAGTTACTTCAACAATATATCCGTTGAAGAATGAAATGGGTATCATACTATTTCATACGAAGGTATACAGGTCAAGTGCTGAACGTAGCGCCTGTGGATTTCTGTGTAATCAAATTGTTGAAATAAGCGCTGGAAAACCGTCATCCTTGTACAATAGATGGCTTATTTGAATAATAAGGAAGCAATAGTGTGTTGTGGACATGAAAGTCTTTCGTCGGGGCCTTTTGCAATGGGAACTCTCTAGAGCATGACCGGACGCGACGACATGGATTGTAACGACGTGGCGAGACTACAAAATCGCTTTTAATATATCGTACTCAACCTCTGCACTAGCAGAGTATAACTTTCCAGTAGGAGTGTACTGTTTTTGCGTTCTCGTTTTGGTTTATGTAATTCACAACTACAACAATGGGAAATTAGACGTGTAACAATTCCCAATAAGTGTGTATTATTAGCTACGAAATAATTTAGCTCATATTATTTAGTTATCTTCTCAACTACAACAATAGAAATTAGACTTGTAATAATCTGCATTAAGTGTGTATTGTTAATTTAATTTCCTGTTGCATTAATTCTGAAAATAACTTCGATAAACAGTGCCAATCAAAACTACTTCGTAACGAACAATACACTTATTGGAAATTTGAACTTTCTAATTGGTTGTTTTTGAAAATAACTGTGACGACATCTAGCTAATTTCTGACGAAAATTGTGTAACTGAACGTTAGCTAATTCCTGAAGAAAATTCTGGAATTTTAATGTTAGTTACTTCCTGTGGAGAATGCCATACCCTTAACTGTATTTAATACATGAACTTTTAAAACGGACATACGGTAAGATGAAAAACAAGAAATGGCGAATTATGACGTTTTGACCAATTTATTTGTCACCATCAGGTACAGTGAACCAATCATAAAGCAGCTGAAATATAATTGGTGGATAAATGTAATGGGGAACCAGGTTATTTGTTTATAGAGGGTTTTTTATTTATTACTATTAGAGGTCTCTTAGTTTTTCTTTTGCAGTTGTTGTTTTCATTAGAAGTTACACGAAAATACAAATGACAGGAGGTATTGTATCGAGACTCTATGCTGAAAGATGTGAGGAGGATGATGAGGTTTCTCCATGTTTCACCTATGTAGCTTGTTGTATAGTGCTATCATTTGTGTCCATAAAGAGCATTATTTGCATGGATGTCTTGGAATTTTCTTGATAAAATACTATTCAGTTTTGTACCAGGAGTAATATTAAATCAAACTTTACATCAATACTGTGTGTTTTACACAATCCAAACCATAATCATTTTAGACCACGCGAAAGGTTTGTTTTGTTTGTTGTTATCCGCTATCATGGTATCGAAGCCAGGTTGTAAGCCTTGTAATCTTTCAGACTTACCGCTGAGCTACCAAGAGGTCCACGAGAAAGACCGAGGATGTTGGGTAAAGAGCAGATACTGGTGTCTTTGCTTAACTTGAAATTACCTGGGACATTACATTAATTACATTTATTAGTTTTGGTAGTTGTGTTATTGGTGTAAGTATCTGTAAGTAGATGAGAACATTTGGATCAAACTGTTGAAGCTTCTGGATGAATCATGTTGATGTGTTTCTTAAATTTACATAAGATGAAGCAGAAGTTACATTAATGGAGAAACTCTAGGTCAGAAACTTGCCACGGTTGTACATATAAGCATCATAGGTTGAGAAAATAACACAAAGTGGGCAGTTTTCTTTTTCAATTTGGGAAAGATCTATAATTGAGGAGTTCAGGTTAATTTATGTTATATAATCTTAACGACAGCTATATCCTGAAGACAGCTGTACAACCACGACATTAGTCAATTCTTGGAGAAAACTGTACAACCACGACATTAGTCAGTTCTTAAAGACAGTTATACAACCATGAAATCAGTCAATTCCATGCGAAAGCTGTACAACCACGACATTAGTGAATTCCTGAAGAGAACTGTACAACCGAGAAAGAGATATATAATTTTAATGTTAGCTAGTTCTCGAAGAAATAGTTATATAATCTTATAGTTAGCTAGTTCTGGAAGAAAGAGTTATATAATCTTATAGTTAGCTAGTTCTGGAAAGAACTAGCCAACGTAAAGTTTATTTAACTTTCTTCCAGAACTAGCTAACGTAAAGTTTATTTAACTTTCTTCCAGAACTAGCTAACTATAAGATTATATAACTCTTTCAGAACTAGCCAACGTAAAGTTTATTTAACTTTCTTCCAGAACTAGCTAACGTAAAGTTTATTTAACTTTCTTCCAGAACTAGCTAACTATAAGATTATATAACTCTTTCGGAAGAAAGTTAAATAAACTTTACGTTGGCTAGTTCTGGAAGAAAGTTAAATAAACTTTACGTTGGCTAGTTCTGGAAGAAAGTTAAATAAACTTTACGTTGGCTAGTTCTGGAAGAAAGTTAAATAAACTTTACGTTAGCTAGTTCTGGAAGAAAGTTAAATAAACTTTACGTTAGCTAGTTCTGGAAAAAAAGTATATAAAAAGTTGAGTGAATTAATGATACAGTTACCTGGTAGATTGTAACCAAAGTTGGTAGAGGAGCACTTAATGTATGGACACCTGTGTATGAATAACGTGCTATAACTACTCTAGATTAGGCAACATATACACTGGAGTACACCCACAAAACGCTACATTCTCTCGTGTTGTGACAATGTACACCTGGAATGATGTCATAAAACTATATACTTCAAGATCGGAGCTTTTACAAACCCTATGTGTTTCTCTAAGCACATGAAAGCTCTACCTTTGATATTAGATTTAAACGAATGAAGATAATGATTATTTAAAATATTTCTGCACAGGTACCTTAAACATCTAAGAACCATCTGATGCCTTTGGCAGATAACATCCCCATCCAACATAAATGTTAACTGTTTTATCGTAAAAAAAAAGAGAGAGAGAAAGTAAAACGGCGTGTGTGTGTGTGTTTGCCTAATTTCAACTCAGCGAGCCTTATCACGGCATGACTAACAAGTCCAATTCCACGAAACAGTTAGTGGTAAAATAAAAATATCTTTATCAGGTGTTTTAAATCTCGTGTTTAATTGGACAAGACGGAATACCGCGTCGGGTACTTTCTCTCCCTTAAACTAAAGAACTCGAGACAGAGAAGTGACTGAACAGAAACTCAAAATAGCACTTTACAATTTCAAAGTGTCGTACAGACTAAAGCTATAATAATACAAATGTGTGTCTGGTTGAAAAGCCGGTTTACAATCATATGTAGTAGATCATAGTCGACTTGCTTCTTCAACAGAAACTTGTAATGTTTACAGAAGCAGAGATTTGTGGTGTTCAGTTTTTTGTGTTTACAGAAACAGAGATTTTTAGATTTTACAGAAGCAGAGACCTGTGGTGCTTAGTTTGGGTGTTTACAGAATCAGAGATTTATGATGTTCAGTTTTTGGTGTTTACAGAATCAGAGACTTGTGGTGTTTAGTTTTTGGTGTTTACAGAATCAGAGACTTGTGGTGTTTAGTTTTGGTATTTACAGAATCAGAGACCTGTGGTGCTTAGTTTTGGGTGTTTACAGAATCAGAGATTTGTGGTGTTCAGTTTTTGGTGTTTACAGAATCAGAGACTTGTGGTGTTTAGTTTTTGTGTTTACAGAAACATAGAATTTTGGATTTTACAGAAACAGAGACTTTTGGATTTTACTGAAGCAGAAATTTGTGGTGCTCAGTTTTTTGTGTGTACAGAAACAGAGATTTTTAGATTTTACAGAAGCAGAGACCTGTGGTGCTCAGTTTTGGGTGTTTACAGAAGCAGAGACTTGTGGTGCTCAGTTTTGGGTGTTTACAGAAGCAGAGACTTGTGGTGCTCAGCATTGGGTGTTTACAGAAACAGAGACTTATGGCATTCAGTTTTAGTTGTTTACACATACTTCAGACATTTAAAACTTGTCATACAAAATCAAACATAGAAAACAATTAAAGCTTTATATTAAACGATATTACTCCTCATTACAGAAAGATAGCAGATAGAGAGACTGAATATTTCACCATAAGTAACAGTGCCATTAAAGAATAAAATAATGTTTCATTATGAACTTAGTAGCCCTCACTAAAGAATAAAATAATGTTTCATTATGAACTTATTAGTCTCATCAAAGAACAAAACATTGTTTTATTATGAACTTATTAGTCTCATCAAAGAACAAAACATTGTCTCATTATGAACTTAGTAGCCTCACTAAAGAATAGAATAATGTTCTAGTACAATTTAAAATAATATTCCAACATGACCTTAGTAGCGTAACTACAATTGAAATAAGTATTCCAGCGTGACCTCGGTAAATGGAAAGTAATCATAATTAACGTCAAAGTTATCTGTTTAAATAGTAAAAGACGCAGATGTACATACATATATTCAAGTCCAATTTGCAATTATTCAAATGATCCCTGTACATTGGGCTCACGTGTTTTACATCCGTGCCAGGTCTCCGTGTGATAATCAACATTAAGGGGCAATGATAATATTCTACGCATCGTTTGTGTTTCTACCCAGGTGGACATAAAGAAAAAGATTATTTCATCAAAATGTAACTAACATATCAGGCTTCGCGTTAAAAGATCCCTATTTGTCATGAAATTGTTTATTTTAGGGTTCTAATGTTAAAGGGTGATTAAGTTTCTCTAAAAAACTGAAAGTTCGATTTTTAATACGAAATTTCACAAAAGAGAGAAAATAAAAACTTCAGGAATTTTCTCGCAAAGAATTTCTAGAGAGAAAGAGAAGGTTTAAAAAGTTTTTTGTGAAACTCCCTAAAGTGAATTTAAACGGGTTGGCCATTAAACACCTCTTTATGTAAAGAAAACTTCTTACTTTCTAACTTATTTCAAAACTCTTTATATAACTCACCCGTCTTCACCAGTCTGAAATTCAGCACGTTATGGTCTTGAAGAGGTTGGTTGAAACTCGGGGAAACTAACTCCCGAAATGATACCTCGCCACCAGACGCCATGGAGGGCCCAAACTCTCTAATTTATGAGCTCGTGAAATAACTGCAGAACTATTTTTTTTTATAAAAATCGGCCTCTCAAAAAACAGTTTTCCATGTTAGGGAATAACTACTTTCGTCTTCTCAGAAGCTTATTTTAAATTAATGGTCAAAGGCCTGAACTTGAAACGTTAACACCTAGCTATCCAGTACTCTACTAGGTTCTATAGGTCGGTAGCGTGTCCCTATAAGTAGAAATACTTAGACGAGTCCACTGGCGCTGGGGGAGGAGTCTGCAACACATAGGTGAACAGGGATATCTCTTGTACTTAAACGCTACTGTTACTAAAGTAACTTTTGCTGAGGAGAGTCCACTAGTGCTAGAGGGAGATTGATGGTAAGGAGGAAATGAGTAGAAGTTTTTTCTCAAGTACTTAAACCTTGTTGCAAAACGTAACTGTTACCAAGGCGAGTCCACTTCTACTGGAGTGGGTGGGAGGTTGGCGCAACTGAGAGGTACATAAAAGTATCTAAACATTACTGTTGCAAGTATTATTGTTGAAAGTAATGATTTATGGGTTTACATTTCCACAATCTACGTTAGAATCTCGCGAATATTAAAATCACAGATCTGGCAACCAGACAATAATGATGACGCAAGAAAATATATCCAACAACAGCCTCAAAAGTGGACCTTTACCTCGGTAAAATTCGTTGGTTCGGAGTGACATTTTAAACTGTCATATGTATAGAGTACAGGCAGGAGTCATGACAAGATTGAAGTTTCTAACAATATAGAAGTGGGTCGTCGTTACCATGGTATCTGAAAGTGAAATAAAGTACAACGTAAATATTGGAAAGTTCAAAAATAAAAAGGTTAGATAACTTTAGAATGAAATCCATCGGTAAACTGAAGACACACCATCAGAATCAAGAATGTAAAGACAATGTGATGATGAAACATTAGCATTATGAGAAATTTGGGCATGGCATGGCCTGGTGGTTAGGGCGTTCGACTCGTAATCTGAGAGTTCGAATCCCTTCACCGAACATGTTCGCCTTATCTGCCACGAGGGCGTTATAATATGACGGTGAATCCCACTTCTCGTTTTTAAAGAGAAGTGTAAGAGTGTGTGGTGGATGGTGTTGACTAGCTGTCTTCCCTCTAGTCCATACTTCTAAATAAGGGACGGCTAGCGCAGATAGCACTCGAGTAGCTTCGCGCGAAATTCAAAAACAAACAAAGAAAAACAGTGAAATTAATATTCAACAGGCGTAAAGTTTGTTACGATAGAATGTTCATACTTAAAGAGTAGTGCAATACAATGTTTAAACTTACCTTTAGAGCAATACATGATTCAACAGATTTAAAGTTTAGTTCCTCCAGTGTAAGTGTAGAGAAGTTACAAAGCTAAAATCCGAGATTCGATTCACCGTGGTGGACAGAGCTCGTAATTTAGCTTTGTGCTAAAAACAAATAAACACTTGATTCTAGTAAAACACAAAGATCCAAATTTACTACAATAAGTTCAATACTAAGATCAGAATTTACAATAAGTACAATACAAAGAACAGAATTTGCATTTAGTACGATACAAAGACAAACAGGCTTGAGTTTAGTACACTACAAAGCTCAACAGGCTTAAATTTTGTACAACACGAAAATCTTTAAACATAAAGTTTAGCACAATACAAAGATCAAAAATTACAATTAGTGCAATAGAAAGATCAAAATTTACAATTAGTACGATACAAAGATAAACAGACTTAAGTTCAGTACAATACAAACACCAACGGGCTTAAAGTTTAGCACAATAATTTTTAAGGAACATAAAGTTTAGCACAATAATTTGTAAGGAACATAAAGATTAGTACAATAACTTGCAAGGAACATAAAGGTTAGCACAATGATTTTTAAGGAACATAAAGATTAGCACAATAATTTGTAAGGAACATAAAGGTTAGCACAATGATTTTTAAGGAACATAAAGTTTAGCACAATAATTTACTGATTGTCCTGTATGATAACATTTTCTTCAAAGTATAGAAAAGAATTTTTTCATCTTGAACACATCTGTTCACCCAGAAGCTGATGCTCCTAACAACTGCAGCTGACATTCGACAAAGTTGCTAAATTTGGCAAGGATAATAATTCCCTTTAATGGATGTTTACCTTCTGCTTCCGGCCAAAAATACTTAGGTTCGATCCACGTGTATAGTACAGGTTCCGATCAATAATCCAACAATTGTCAACTAAATTTCTAGGTGGATCTGTAGTGGGATAAGCCTCATGTCTGGCGATTTACCACACGTGTGAGGTATGAGAATCTGGTGATTTACCACACATGTGAAATACGAGAATCTGGTGATTTACCCCACCTGTAAGATATGACAGTCCGCTGACTACCACACATGTGAGAATACGAGACTTTGGTGATTTACCTCGCTTGTGAAATATGAGAATCTGGTGATTTACCACACATGTGGGATACAAGAATCTGGTGATTTACCACACTTATGAGATAAGAAAATCTGGTTATTTATAATGAATCTAGAGAGTAGTGGATACTTAGTAGGACAGAGTTATTTTGTAGATAATCTTAAGTGAAGTGAATACTTAGTAAAACAGAGGTATTTTACAGAGAATCTAAAGAGAAGTGGGTACTTAGTAGAAGAGAAAGATATTTTACAGAGAATCTAAATAAAAATGGATACTTATTAGAACAGAGGTATTTTACAGAGAATCTAAAAAGAGGTGGATACTTATTAGAACAGAGGTATTTTACAGAGATTCTAATGAGAGAGGGATACTTATTAGAACAGATGTATTTTACAGAGAAGTGGATATTCTGGTATAATCCGTATTTTAAAGACAAAGTAAAATGAACCAAAATATATATACATTTTTAAAGAAGTCCGAGAAAGACTAATCCAACACAAAAGATGCAGTTTGTGATGTCAAGTTATCACATAATATTTCCTTTCATATTTTATCAAACACAATTCTGGCAACACTTGAAAAATTCTGCTCAGTAGAAAGTCTTTATTTCATTTCAAAGGTGAGGTCTCTTGCGATCTTGAAGAGAATCCTCTCTGGTGTTTCCAAGGAAACGTAATGAATTGTTTCTTCTTTAACATGAGGATTAACTTTAATTTGATTTAAATTCAGCAAAGCAAAATGTCAGGCTGTGTTTTAGGGTCAAATTGTTTGATAAGACACTATTTTTCCTGCAAGTTAGTGATATAGCTTTGTCTATTGTACAGTCCCCGAGAGATACCCCTGAAGGTTTTTAATAAGTAGTTCTTTCGTTTAACAGCTTTTAGGTTATTGGAAACCTTTTGTAGCAGATAATTGTGGAGATGAAGCCTGGCGGTTCCTTTGACGATTCAGAGAATTCCCTTCACTATGTTCAGAAACATGTCTCTTCCTAATGTCGCTGTTACTGTGTTCAGAAACATCTTTCTTACTAATATCCTAGTTACTGAGTTCAGAAACACCTCTCTTTCAAATATCATAGTTACTGTGTTCAGAAACACATCTCTTACTTAAATAATAGTTACTGTGTTCAGAAACACCTCTCTTTCAAATATCATAGTTACTGTATCCAGAAACATCTCTCTTTCAAATATCGTAGTTACTGTGTTCAGAAACATCTCTCTTACTTATATAATAGTTACTGTATCCAGAAACATCTCTCTTTCTAATATCATAGTTACTGTATCCAGAAACATCTCTCTTACTTAAATAATAGTTACTGTATCCAGAAACATCTCTCTTGTCAATACCTATTTTATATACCCATTGCTAATTGTTATTCAACAGAGCAACCACCGTAGTGTAGATTATCCATCTCTAGTGAGGAACGCGTCCTTTTTCAGTATTGTTAACTTCAATCGATTGTTCGTCTTCTGTTACTGGTGAAGTAACGTTGAAAGATTTATTAGAAACTGTGTTTTTATTTTCTTTAATAGAAACGTTATGAATTGTAGTATTAAAAGATTTGTTCCATTTATCGCCATATTTGTTTATTTTTAATTAAGCACAAATGGCTTTCTGTGCTCTGTCCACCACTGGTATCGAAATCGTGCTGTGCCACTGGGACAAAACATAACCTGCCCCGGGTGAGGCTCGAACTAACGGCCTTCAGATTATGAGACTGACGCGCTGCCTACTGCGCTACCGAGGCCCTGATTAAGAAACATTATAACCTGACTAGTTTGTGTATTTTAGCGAGAAGCTACAAAAAAAAGCTATCTACGAGGAATTGAATCCGTGGTTTTAGCGTTGTAAGTCCATAAATTTCCCGCTGACCCAGCGGAGGACCTGTATTAGGACTACACATTTTCGCAGTTAAAGACAAGAACAATTTGGGTTTTGAGTCTGTGAAGAACTGATTAAAGTTAAGATAGTTTTTTTGTGTTTGTTTTTGACGGAACTGAGTTTTCGCGTTCAACCAGAGTTATATGTTACGTAAAAATTAAATTCAAACTTCTTAAAATTAATTTATCGTTTTGTTTTAAGTACTTTCCAGCAGTATTTGGATGTTTATGCATCTATGTAAAATAAAATATGTGTTACTCAGTGTATCCCTAGTGCTGTGTGTGTGTGGCCTATATCTTTAAATACCTCTTATGCTAAGGAACGTTTTACCCTCTCGACATCGTAACTGTATTTGTTTCTCTCCACTGTTTATTTTAAAAAATGTAATACATGTTTTACCCGCATTACTGCGTAGCTACAACATCTTCAGATACATCTCCTAGTAGGGTACATTTTAATGTATTATAATAAGCGATTATGTAGCGTCTTTTTTATTGAACTTACATGTTTAATAAGTACACAAATTATAGATTTCAAGCCAGGACGATCAGTTCTTTGTCTATGAAAGCTCTGTTCTGTAGTCTGGCATCAACAGGATATTCAAATTGAATCGAAAACTCCTCGAGGTTGGGCTTCTCTTTCTGCATCATTACATCTTATAGACCAGGAACGTTGTAGACACACAGGCTTTCTCGATCAATAAGTCTTTTGTGTAAGATAAAACTAGAGTCAACAAGTGAAGATTTGTTTAGAACTGTCTCATCACTCGATTGGTGGATAAATCGTACAAACACAATGGCTCGGTGAGTTAGAACGATTAGCTATCGAACTGAAGAAGTCGAAAAAATAATTTTTAAAATGATATATGTTATATTTAAACAATTACTTTACAGTTAGTGAAATAGAAATATTTTATATTTAAACAATTACTTTACAGTTAGTGAGCTGGAAATATGTTACATTTAAACAATTACTTTACAGTTAGTGAAATGGAAATATGTTACATTTAAACAATTACTTTACAGTTAGTGAAATGGAAATATGTTACATTTAAACAATTAATTTACAGTTAGTGAAATGGAAATATGTTACATTTAAACAATTAATTTACAGTTAGTGTACTGGAAATATGTTACATTTAAACAATTAATTTACAGTTAGTGAAATGGAAATATGTTACATTTAAACAATTACTTTACAGTTCATGAACTGGAAATATGTTACATTTAAACAATTACTTTACAGTTAGTGAACTGAAACGAAGATCATTACTTTTTACTTATATTTCAAGACACGGTCTTATTTTGATGATTTGTCGTTCATGATTGTAGTCTACTAGATAACGTCTGATTGTAGTCTACTAGATAACGTCTGATTATAGTCTACTAGATAACGTCTGATTGTAGTCTACTAGATAACGTCTTTAGTCCAAAAAGCTGGAAGCTCTGTTCCGGCTAATTTAAAAAACAACAACAAAATATTATAAAACATAGGGGATTCCAACCAACTAACTGTGTACAAGCAAGAAGGGAGGAAAGAAACTACTTATGGAAAAAAATAAAAGTAAATTAAAAGAACAGAGAAGAAAAGAAAAAAGAACTGAAGAAAAGAAAAGATGAAATGAAAGAAACGAGATACGCAGAAGTACTGAAATTAATATGAAGAAATAACAGAGCGAAACTCAATAAAGAATAGAGTAGAGAAGAGAAAATAAGATGGAAGTTATCAGACTAACGAAATAAGACGTGGTTTTGGGAAAGTAATGAAATAATCCAGTCTGATAGCAGTAAAAATAAAAGAAAAAAAAATAGCAGAAGATACTAAACATATGTATGCATCAGTTATAGAGTGGTATGTTTATAATGTAGAAACATATATATCACTTATAAAATGGTATAGTATAGAAACATATATATATATATCAATTATATAGTGGTGTAGATGATAGTGCAGAAACATATATATCAATTTTACAGTGGTATACCATAGAAACCCATAGATCAGTTATACAATCGTATAGTTGATAGTGTACAAAGGAATATATATATATATATCAATTATATTGGTTTGTTATAGATTTCGCGCAAAGCTACAGGAGGGCTATCTGCGCCAGCTGTCCCTAATTTTGCGGTGTAAGACTAGAGGGAAGGCAGCTAGTCATCACCACCC